>NC_091453.1:42312434-42612434 GCF_964237555.1 Oryctolagus cuniculus | reverse complement strand
CTTCTCTTTGTTGGGAGGGCCTTTATTACTGTTTCAATTTCTGTCTCAGTTATGGGTCTGTTTAGGTTTTCGATGTCTTCCTGGTTCAATTTAGGTAGGTTGCATGTGTCCTGGAATCTATCTATTTATGATATATTTCCCTATTTGCTGGCATACAAGTCCTTGTAGTAATTTCTGATGATTCTTTTTATTTCTGTGGTGTAGTTTTACATTTCCATTATCATCTCTGATTTTATTGATTTGGGTCTTTTCTTTTTTTAGTTAGTTGGGCCAATGGTGTGTCAATTTTGTTTATTTTTTCAAAAAACTCGCTCCTCGTTTGGCTGATTTTTTGTAAATTTTTTTGGATTTAATCCTGTTGATTTCTTCTCTGATTTTAAGTATTTCTCTTCTCCTACTAGATATGGGTCTGGTTTTCTGCAGGTTTTCTAGATTCATGAGATGCATTGAAAGCTCATCTATTTGGTGCCTTTCCAATTTCTTGATGTAGGCACTTATTGATATAAACTTTCCTCCTAACACTGCTTTTGCTGTATCCTATAAGTTTTGGTATGTTGTGCTGTTATCCTCATTTACTTCCAGAAAATTTTTGATTTCTCTTTTGATTTCTTCTATGACCCATTGTTCATTCAGGAGCATGTTGTTCAATCTCCATGTGTTTGTTTACGTTCTAGGGATTCCTGAGTTGCTAATTTCCAACTTCATTCCTTTATGGTCTGAGTAGCTGCATGGTATGATTCTAATTCTTTTGAATTTGCTGAGACTTGCTTTATGGCCTAGCATGTGGTCAATCCTAGAGAAGGTTCCATGTACTGCTGAGAAGAATGTAAATGCTTTCTGTGTAGGATGGAAAGTTCTGTAGATATCTGTTAGATGCATTTAGGCTATAGTGTCATTTAAATCTACTCTCTCCTTGTTGATCTTCTGTCTTGTTGATCTGTCTATTTCTGAGAGTGGAGTATTGAAGTCCCCCAGTACTAGTGTATTGGGGTCTAAATTTCCCTTTAATTCCTTTAACAAATCATTTAAATAAACCAGTGCCCTGTAATTAGGTGCGTATACATTGATTATCATTATATCTTCCTGTTGAATTGATCCCTTGATCATTATATAGTGCCCCTGTTTGTCTCTCTTAACAGTTTTTGTGGTAAAGTTTATGTTGTCTGATATTGAGATGGCTACGCCTGCTCTTTTTTTCAATTCTGCTGGCATGGTATATCTTTTTGCAGCCTTTCACTTTCAGTCTGTATGCATCTTTGCTGGAAAGATGTGTTTCTCGTAAGCAGCGAATAGATGGGTTTTGTTCCTTTACCCAGTCAGCCAATCGGTGTCTTTTAACTGGACAGTTCAGGCCATTAATGTTCAATGTGACTATTGTTAATCAGTAACTTTGCCCTGCCATTTGCCGAAGATATTTTCTAATATATGTTTTGAACTTCCTGTGATCTTTTGCTGTGAGGTTTCCTTCGTTTACCTTCTTTCATATTGATGACCGTGTTTCTGTGTTTTGGTGTGTAACACATATTTAAGCATCTTTTGCAGAGCTGGACGAGTGGCAACAAATTCTTTCCACTTCTGTTTGCTGTGAAAGGTCTTTATTTCACCTTCATTCACAAATGAGCTCTTTGCAGGGTATAATATTCTGGGCTGGCAGTTTTTGTCTCTTAGTACCTGGGCTATATCTCGCCATTCCCTCCTAGCTTGTAGGGCTTCTGATGAGAAGTCAGCTTGAGTCTCATTGGAGATCCTCTGAGAGTAATCTGACGTTTCTCTCTTGCACATTTTAGGATCTTTTCTTTATGTTTCACTGCGGTGAGTTTAATTACAACGTGACGTGGTGAGGATCTCTTTTGGTCATGTTTATTAGGGGTTCTATGAGCTTCCTGTACTAGGATGTCTCTGTCCTTCTCCAAACCTGGGAAACTTTCTGCTAATATCTCACTAAAAAGGCCTTCTAATCCTTTCTCCCTCTCCATGCCTTCAGCAACTCCTAGAACTCGAATGTTGGTTTTTTTAATGGTATCTTGAAGATTCCCGACAATATTTTTAAGATTTCTAATTTCCTCTTCTTTTCTTTGGTTTGACTGTATATTTTCCTGTGCTCTGTCTTCTAAGTCCAATATTCTCTCTTCTGCTTCACCCATTTTGTTTTTAAGGCTCTCTAGTGTGTTTGTCACTTGATCAATTCAGTTCTTCATTTCATTATGATTTCTCATCACTATCACAGTTTCCTGTTCTACTAGTTGTTTCATTTCATTTTGAGTCCTCCTTAATATTTCATTTTTGCACGTGAGATTTTCTATCTTGTCCATTAAGGATTTCTGTAGTTCAAGACTTTGTTTCTGAGAACTTCTTAATGTTCTTATCAAGTTTTTGAGATCCGCTTGTTGCATTTCTTCTATCTCATCATCTTCATAATCTTGAATTGGGGTGTCTATTTCATTTGGGGGTGTCATAGTGTCTTCCTTGTTCTTGCTACCTCGGTTTCTGCATTTGTTGTTTGGCATATTGGAAATATTTGGTTTCTTCTCATTATACTGTGACTCTAGATTAAGTGGACTGTCTGCTTTTGATGGATCCTTAGAGGCTGTGATGGGTGTGGCCAGAGAGCTCTGTTTGGTTCTTCAGGGATAAGGGTGTGCCAAAGGTGACTCTCCCAGATTGTTCTCTCGCTTGCTCGGTCTCTCTCACTCTCCTTTTTTTTCTGACTCAGTTGGGAAGTAATTCCACACAGCTGAGTGGAATTGAGGGTAGTGGATGTATGAAATCTGGCCCCTGTGGGTATTTGTCTGGTTACCCCTGGGACCACACAAAGATTTATAGAGCCCTCAGTGTGGTCTCAAATTTCTCAATAGTCTCTCCCCAGTTTGCCTAATTTACCGAGTTTGTGTACTCGGTGAGTTCTCTTGCCCTCCCCTCAGATTTTCACAGTCTCAGTTCGTTAGCTCCTCACTTTCACTTATTAGGTCTTAACCTCCTGTTATTTCTCCCCACCAGAGTCAGGTTTTTCTGCTTGGCTAATGGCCAGCGCCTCTTTACATATGTAAAATGGCGCCAGCTCTTTGTCTTGCTCGGCTTTGTAAGGTGAGTGGAGAGAGAGGTTAATGTCCATGCCGGTTCCCCTTATTTGTTCATTTTATCTCTCCTCCAGTCCACCTGGTGAGCTTTCCCCAGTGGGGCTTTCATTCCGTGTAGGCTCTTTCTGCCTTTCCCCACCAATGTCTTGGGTTACCGAGGATTTTATCTCACCTCCCCTTCCAGCGCTGGCGCGCAGACTCTGCGGCGTGGCTTCTGTGGCGGCACGACTTCTGGGGCTCAGCTTCTGCCTCTGCAGTGGCGCGGCTCCCACTGCTCGGCTTCCACACAGTGGGCGACCTTGCTCTCCCCGTAGGTCCTCAGTGTCACCTCCACTAGATCCGGGAGAGTTTCCTCTGCAATTTTTTCCTGAACCTTTTCCTGTGGCTACAGTAACTCCACTTTTATTAAACTATCTTTTCCCAGACTATCAGTGTGTGCCCTCACTATTCCGCCATCTTGGCTCCGCCTGTTTGTTTTTTTGACAGGCAGAGTTAGACAGTGAGAATGGCTGCTCCAAAGCCAGGAGCCAAGTGCATCTCCTGGTCTCCTATGCGGGTGCAGGGCCCAAGGACATGGGCCATCCTCCACTGCACTCCCGAGCCACAGCAGACAGCTGGACAAAATCCAGCACCCTGACCGGGACTAGAACCCAGGGTGCCAGCACCACAGGCAGAGGATTAGCCTATTGAGTCATGGTGCCAGCCTTGGCTGTTCCACTTCTGATCCAGTTCTCTACTTTGTGCTGGGAAATCAGTAGAGTATGGCCCAAGTTCTAGGGCCCGTGCACTTGTGTGGGAGACCCAGAAAAATCTCCTGGCTCTTGGCTTGGGATTGGCACAGCTCCAGCCATTGTGGCCAATTGAGAAGTGAACCATCAGATGGAAGACCTTTCTCTCTCTCTCTCTACCTCTCATCACTGTGTATAACTCTGACTTTTAAATAAATAAATATTTTTAAAAGTTAAAAAAAAAACTAGGAAAAAGTTACCTAGTGATAAGAAAACAAATTACTGAATATTATTTTTTGTGGGTGAATTTCTTGAAGAGTGTGGTTCCTAATAGTTTCTTGGAGGCTGAATGGAATTCATGGGCAGGAATAGGAATGTGTAGGGAACAGAATCTGTAGCAGTTAGGTTTTTTTTTTTTTTAGGATTTATTGCTTTATTTTCAAGGGGTCAGAGTTGCAAAAATAAAAGAAGGGGAGAATGAATCTGAGAATCTTACATCTGGTGGTTCACTCCCCTAAGAGTCCCAATGGCCAAGGTTAAGCAATATTAAAGCCAGGAGGCAAGAGATTCATCTGGGTCTCCCACCCAATGCAATGGCCCATCTCCCAATGCTTTTCCTGGCACATTTTCAAAGGCTTGGATTGTAAGTTGAGTTGCTAGGACTGAAAGCTCCATCTATATGAGATGCCAGCCTTGCAGATGGTAGCTAAACTTGTTATTTCTCAATGCCAGCTCCCATGGCAAGTCCTTAAAGAGCTCTCCATACCATTCTCCCAGCCTGTCTATAGATTCATGTTGCATTGCTGCCTTTCCAAAATAATATCTTAAGGTAAATCATTCCTTTCTTCATTATTACTTTATGCTATTGAAAGTGTTTTCTGTAGTTGAATTTGTTTTGTTTTATTATTTATTTGACAGAGAGAGTTAGGCAGTGAGAGAGAGAGAGAGAAAGGTCTTCCTTCCCTTGGTTCACTCCCCAAATGGCTGCCACGGCTGACGCTGCGCCCATCTGAAGCCAGGGGCCAGGTACTTCCTCCTGGTCTCCCATGCAGGTGCAGGGGCCAAAGCACTTGGGCAACCCTCCACTGCCCTCCTGGGCAGGAGCAGAGGCTGGACTGGAAGAGGAGCAACTGGGATTACAACCCAGTGCCCATATGGGATGCCAGTACTGCAGGTGGAGGATTAACCAAGTGAGCCTCAGTGCTGGCCCCTGTACTTGAATTTTTTATGCAATAAAGTAAATTATGTATTTGGCAGGTAGAAAGACACAAAGTGAGTGAAGTAAGCTAAAAAGACAATAGTGGGGACAGAACTGTGGTATAATGGTTTATACCACTGCCTACAATGTGGACACTCATATTTAGGCTGGTTCAAGTTCTTTCTGCTTTGCTTCTAAACCAGTTCCTAGCTAACATAATGCTACTTTATTCTCAGTATTACACATCCAAATATTACATACACTCTCCCATTCACAACATCTTGTGGTTCTTTACAGATTTGACCCTCTTGGATGTGACATTCCTGCTTCCTTCCCAGGGTAGCCACTCCTACAGGTTTCAGAACATAGTTGCTATTCCCCATTGAATACTTATTTGTAGCTATCCAATGTGAATTTATGCTGAAGATGTCTAAAATGAAAGCATCGTTATGCATTTCTCCATTTACTTGTATAAGGTATTACTATGAGCTAGCCTTGGCCAAAACATCAAAATGGTTTTTTTTCTAAACCCCTCCCACTTTCCCATTTTTAAAGTCATCTGGTTTAATATCCTAGTACTTTTGCTTTTTTGTTTTGAAATATTTATTTTATATCTGAATATACTCTCTAAAAAGGGAAGTAATCATATATATATATATATATCCTTGTATTCTTAGAATTGTTTTTGAATTACAGTAAATCTATTCTCTTGATATTTGTAAAATAGAATATAAATAATAACTACTGCTTTCAGTTTAAAAATTGAGAATTGTTAATTCGGCAAACATCTTGAAGAATGTATTAGCTCAGTGCTGAGCTTTTATCTCTCCTCAGATGGCATGAAAGGCTTAGGCGTCAGTTGGGGAATGCAGTCAGTAGTTAGGACATGCAAGTGAACCGGACTCAAAATCATGTACATAAATAAAGGAGACATAGAACATGAACAATTTCCTGGTTACTAAGATGGTGAGTGTTTGTCACTAGCTTAAGTTGCCATTTTGAATACCCACATACCCTATCAGACTGCTTGAGTTTGAGTCTCACTACTCTCCTTTTTCTCCATTTCCTCTGATTATGTGTCCTGGGAGGCAGTAGTTGATGGCTAAAATATTTGAATCCCTACCTCCCAAATGGGTGTCCAAATTAAATTTCAGTATCCTGGTATAGTTTTTGATGAAGTGATTTTTTGGGGAATTAATTGGAAAATGAAATATTCCCACTCTCCCTCATCTCTCTCTCCATTTGAATCAAAATGAAAACAAATCAATAAAATTTTAGAAAATATACCTCTGTCATCACCTGAATTCCATATAGATTGTGTGTGTTTATGCCCTGAATCTGCTCCTAATTCCAGCTTCCTGCGAACACATATGTTAGGAGACTGCAGGTGAGTCTCTGTCATCACCCGAAGATACCCAGCCTGGCACAGCCTTCATTGTTTAGGTGTTTGTGGAGTAAAGAATATTATGGGATTTCTATGCTTCTGTGTCTATTTCTCTCTCTCTCTCTCCTTCTCTCTTTCTATTTCTTTATCTCTCCTTCCCTCTTTCTACGTCTCTCTCGCTCTCTCTCTCTCTCTCTCTATCTCTCTCTGTGCATGTGTGTGTTTGAAATAAAAGTAAATGAATAAGGATACACTTTCAGATATGCCTTGTACATTTTGCATACACACATGTGTATATATGATTCTTTCTGATATTTGATATAATACAAAATTGTATATTTCTAACGTCTCCTGATAAAATAGCTTGTCATGTTTTCAAGTACTGTTAAATGTTATACCATCAAGTTTTTCTGATTGAATTAACCTGAAAACCACACTAACACTCAATTCGGAGGGAATGATTATCTGTCACCTCAACAAAAGGGTTCCATTTCATTTTCCAAAGCACAAAAACTACTCTTGGTCATGTTGCCTGTAGATTTCTAAGCATGAAATGCTAATTTTTGTGTTTTTTATTTCATGAAGGATACTCTGTCTAAACTCTTGTTTGTATTTCATTGGAATAAAAAATTGGGAAGGAAGAAGGCAAAACAAACTCAGACCCAGAGGCAATTTAGGAAATTGCTGCTCAAGAAACCAAAAATTGGCTGAGGCACCCAAAACTAGAACAGAAAGGCCCTGCTTGAAAAGACCATTCCTCCCTGGCCCTGAACTCCATATTTCAGCCTCAAATCCAAAGCTCTCATCAGAAAATTCATAACAAAATATGATAAATAAAAAAAAATATGAAAAAACCAAACAAATCCAAGAGTCCTTAGTGATATTGGGCTTGATTTAGTCACAAGGAAACTGCTGATTCTGGATTCATCCACCCCTCGCAGCTGAATGGCTGTGGAATTCTGTTTTAATTAACCTGAATATTGCACTCACACTCGATTTGCAGGGAATTAATATCTGTCCCCTCAGCAAAAGGGTTGCATTCCATTTTCAAAAACATAAAAACTCCTCTTGGTCTTGTTTCCTGTGGATTACTAAACATGAAACAACAATTTGTTGTGTTTTTTATTTCATAATGGATACTCTGTCTAAAATCTTGTTTGTATTGCATCAGAATACAGACTTTGGGAAGGCAGAAGGCAAGACAAACTCAGACCCAGAAACAATTTAGGAAATTGCCGCTCAAGAAACCAAAAATCAGCTGAGGCACCCAAAACCGACAGAAAGCCAGAATTGGAGCAAGCCAACAGTTGTGCCCTGATTGAAAAAGACCAAACCTCCCATGCCCTGAACTAATTCTTCCAGCCTCAAACCAAAGCTCACATTAAAAAATTCATTACAAACCATGATAAATAAGAAAAATGTGAAAAAAGCCAAAGAAATTCAAGAGTGCTTAGTGATACTATGCCTTGTACATTTTGCATACACACATGTGTATATATGATTCTTTCTGATATTTGTTATAATACAAAATTGCATATTTCTAACTTCTCCTGTTAAAATAGCTTGTCATGTTTTCAAGTACTGTTAAATGTTATACCATCAAGTATTTCTGATTGAATTAACCTGAAAACTGCACTCACACTCAATTTGGAGGGAATGATTATCTGTCACCTCAACAAAAGCATTCCATTTCATTTTCCAAAATACAAAAACTACTCTTGGTCATGTTGCCTGTAGATTTCTAAGCATGAAATGCCAATTTGTTCTGTTTTTTAGTTCATAATGGCAACTCTGTCTAAACTCTTGTTTGCATTGCGTAACACACAAAATTCGGGAAGGAAAAAGGCAAAAAAAAAAAAAAAAAAAAAGAAACAACGACTCATGAAAAATTTAGGAAATTGCGGCCACTCAATAAACCAAAAGTCGGCTGAGGCACCAAAAAGGGTGACAGAAACCAGAATTGGAGCAAGCCAACAAATGTGCCCTGATTGAAAAAGATCATTCCTAACGTGCCCTAACTCCATATTGCAGCCCCAATACCAAAGCTCACATGGGAAAATCCATTACAAACCATGATAAATAAGAAAAATGTGAAAAACGCAAAAGAAATCCAAGAGTCCTTAGTGATATTGGCCTTTATTAGGCACAAGTTAACCAGCTGTTTCTGGATTCATCCACCCCTACAAGCTGACTGGCTGTGGAATTCTGATTGAATTAACATGAAAATCAAACTCGCACTTGATTTGGAGGGAAGTAATATCTGCAACCTCAGTAGAAGGGTTCCATTGCATTTTCCAAAACACAAAAACTCCTCTTGGTCGTCTTGACTGTAAATTTCTAAGCATGAAATGGCAATTTATTGTGTTTTTTATTTCCTAATGGATACTCTGTCTAAACTCTTGTTTGTATTGCGTCAGCATTCAAAATTTGGGAAGGAAGAAGTCAAAAAAAACTCAGACCCAGAAACAGTTTAGGAAATTGCCACTCAAGAAAGCAAAAATGGGCTGAGGCACCCAAAACCATGACAGAAAGCCAGAACTGGAGGAAGCCAACAGTTGAGTCCTGATCAAAAATGACCAATCCTCTCATGCCCTGAACTCCATATTCCAGCCTCAAAACCAAAGCTCACATCAGCAAATTCATTACAAACCATGATAAATAACAAAAATATGAAAAAAGCCAAAGAAATCCAAGAGTCCTTAGAGATACTGGGCTTGATTTAGTCACAACGAAACTGGCTGTTCCCGCACTCACACTCAATTTTGAGGGAATTAATATCTGTCCCCTCAGCAAAGCGTTCCATTTCATTTTCCAAAACACAAAAACTCCTGTTTGTCATGTTGCCTTTAGATTTCTAAGCCTGAAATGCCAATTCATTGTGTTTTTATTTCATAATGGTAACTCTGTCTAATCCTGTTTCTATTGTGTCAGAATACAAAAATTGGGAAGGAAGAAGGCAAAACAAACTGAGACCCAGACGCAATTTAAGAAATACCCGCTCAAGAAACAAAAAATCGGCTGAGGCACCCAGAACCATGGCAGAAATGCCCTGATTGCAAAGAACATTCCTCCCCTTCCCTGAACTCGATATTCCAGCCTCAAATCCAAAGTTCATATTAGAAAATTCATTACTACCTATGATAAATAAGAAAAACATGAAAATTCCAAAGAAATCCAAGAGACCTTAGTGATACTGGGCGTGATTTAGTCACAAGCAAACTGGCTGTTTCTGGATTCATCCACCCCTCCAAGCTGACTGGCTGTGGAATTCTGATTAAATTAAACTAAAGACCACACACACTCGATTTGGAGGGAATTAATATCTGTCCCCTCAGCAAAAGGGTTCCGTTTCATTTTCTAAAACAGAAAAACTCCTCTTGGTCGTGTTGCCTTTAGATTTCTAAGCATGAAACACCAATTCGTTGTGTTTTTATTTCTTAATGGCAACACTATCTAATCCTGTTTCTATTGTGTCAGAATACAAAAATTGGGAAGTAAGAGGGCAAAACAAACTCAGACCCAGAAGCACTTTAGGAAATTGCCACTCAAAAAACCAAAAATCGGCTGTATTCATTACAAACCATGATAAATAAGAAAAATGTGAAAAAAGCCAAAGAAATCCAAGAGTCCTTAGTGATATTGGCCTTGATTAGGCACAAGGAAACTTGCTGTTCCTGATACACCCACCCCTCCCAGCTGACTGGCTGTAGAATTCTGATTAAATTAACCTGAAAACCGCACTCTCACTCGCATTGGAAGGACTTATATCCGTCCCGTCAGAAAAAGGTTCCATTTCATTTTCCAAAACACCTCTTGGTCATGTTGCCTTTAGAATTCTAAGCATGAAACGGCAATTTTTGTGTTTTTTTTTTATATCCTAATGGATACTCTGACTAAACTCTTGTTTGTATTGTGTTGGAATACAAAAATTAGGAAGGAATAAGGCAAAATAAACTGAGAACCAGAAACACTTTAGGAAATTGCCAGTAAGGTACCAAAAATAGGCTGAGGCACCCAAAACCATGACTGAGATGCCCAGATTGAAAATTCCATTCCTCCCGTGCCCTGAACTCCATGTTCCAGCCTCAAATCCAAAGCTCACATTGGAAAATTCATTACAAACTATGATAAATAAGAAAAATATGAAAAAACAAAGAAATCCAAGAGTCCTTAGTGATATTGGGCTTGATTTAGTCACAAGGAAACTGCTGTTTCTGGATTAACCCACACCTCCCTGCTGACTGACTGTGCGATTCTGATTGAATTAAACTGAAAATTGCACTCACACACGATTTGGAGGAAATTAATATCTGTCCTCTCAGCAAACGTGTTGTATTTCATTTTGCAAAATACAAAAACTCCTCTTGGTCATGTTTTCTGTAGATTTATAAGCATGAAACGCAAATTCGTTGTCTTTTTATTTCATAATTGCACTCTGTCTAAACTCTTGTTTGTATTGCATTAGAATACAAATTTTGACAAGGAAGAAGGCAAAACAAACTCAGACCCAGAAACAGTTTAGGAAATTGCTGATCAAGAAACAAAAAAATTGACTGAGGTACCCAAAACCATGACAGAAATGCCCTGATTGAAAAGACCATTCCTTCCGTGCCCTGAACTCCATATTCCAGCCTCAAATCCAAAGCTCACATCAGAAAATTCATTACAAACCATGATAAATAAGAAAACTATGTAAAAACCAAAGAAATTCAAGAGTCCTCTGCGATATTGGGCTTGATTTAGGCACAAGGATACTGGCTATTTCCGGATTCATCCACCCCTCCCAGCTGACTGGCTTTGGAAAACTAATTGAATTCACCTGAAAACTGCACTCGCACTTGATTTGGAGGGAATTAATATCTGCCCCTCAGCAAAGGGTTCCACTTAATTTTCCAAAACACAAAAACTCCTCTTGGTCATGTTGCCTTTAGATTTCTAAGCATGAAATGCCAATTCGTTGTGTTTTTTTTTCATAATGGCAACTCTGTCTAAACTCTTGTTTGTATTGCGTAAGAATACCAAATTTGGGAAGGAAGAAGGCAAAGCAAATTCAGACACAGAAGCAATTTAGTAAATTGCTGCTCAAAAAACCAAACATTGGCTGAGGCACCCAAATCCATGACAGAAAGCCAGAAATGGAGCAAGCCAACAATTGTGCCCTGATTGAAAAAGAGCAAATCTCCCATGCCCTGAACTAATTCTTCCAGCCTCAAAACCAAAGCTCACATTAGAAAATTCATTACAAACCATGATAAATAAGAGAAATGTGAAAAAAGCCAAAGGAATCCAAGAGTTCTAAGTGATATTGGGCTTGATTAGGCACAAGTAAACTGGCTGTTTCCAGATTCATCTACCCCTCCCAGCTGACTGGCTGTGAAATTCTGATTGAATTAACCTGAAAACTGCACTCACACTCGATTTGGAGGGAATTAATATCTGTCCCCTCAGCAAAAGAGTTCCATTTCATTTTCTAAAAATCAAAAACTCCTTTTGGTCGTGTTGCCTGGAGATTTCTAAGCATGAAACGCCAATGTTGTGTTTTTTATATCCTAATGTATACTCTGTCTAAACTCTTGTTTTTACTGCATCAGAATACAAATTTTGGGAAGAAGGCAAAACAAACTCAGACTCAGAAGCAATTTAGGAGATTTCCGCTCAAGAAACCAAAAATCGGCTGAGGCACCCAAAATCATGACGGAAAGCAGAATTAGAGCAAGCCAAAAGTTGTGCCCTGGTTGAAAAAGAGGAAATCTCCCATGCCCTGAACTAATTCTTTCAGCCTCAAAACAAAAGCTCACATTAGAAAATTCATTACAAACCATGATAAATAAGAAATATGCGAAAAAAACCAAAGAAATCCTAGGGTACTTAGTAATATTGGCCTTGATTAGGCACAAGGAAACGGTCTGTTCCCATATTCATCCACGCCTCCCAGCAAACTGGCTGTGGAATTCTGATTGAATTAACCTGAAAACCGCACTCACACTCGATTTGGAGGGCATTAATATCTGTCCCCTCAGGAAAAGGCTTCCATTTCATTTTCCAAAACACAAAAATACCTCTTGCTCATGTAGCCTGTAGATTTCTAAACATGAATCATAAATTTGTAGTTTTTGAATATCCTAATGGATACTCTGTCTAAACTCTTGTTTGTATTGCATCAGAATACAAATTTTGGGGAGGAAGAAGGCAACACAAACTCAGACCCAGAAGCAATTTAGGATATTGCCACTCAAGAAACCAAAAATTGACTGAGGTACCCAAAAACATGAAAGAAATGCCGTGATTGAAAAGACAATTCCTCCCGTGCCCTGAACTCCATATTCTATCCTCAAATCCAATGCTCACATCGGAAAATTCATTACAAACCATAATAAATAACAAAAATATAAAAAAAGCCAAAGAAATCGAACTCTATTTTAATTAATCTGAAAATTGCACTCACACTCGATTTGAAGGGAATTAATATCTGTCACCTCAGCAAAAGTGTTCCGTTTCATTTTCCAAAAGAGAAAAACTCCTCTAGGTTATGTTTTCTGTAGATCTTTAAGCATGAAATGCAAATACATTGTGTTTTTATTTCGTAATGGCACTCTGTCTAAACTCTTGTTTGTATTGCGTCAGAATACAAAATTTGGGAAGGAAGAAGGCAAAACAAACTCAGATTCAGAAACACTTTAGGAAATTGACACTCAAGAAACCAAAAATAGAATGAGGCACCCAAAACCATGACATAAATGGCCTGCTTGAAAAGACCATTCCTCCCGTGCCTTGAACTGCATATTCCAGTCTCAAATCTGAAGTTCACATCAGAATATTCATTACAAACCATGATAAATAAGAAAAATATGTAAAAACCCAAGAAATCCAAGAGTCCTTAGTGACATTGGGCTTGATTTAGTCACAAGGAAACTGGCTGTTTCCGGATTCATCCACCCCTCCCAGCTGACTGGCTGTGGAATTCTGATTTAATGAAACTAAAATTTGCACTCACACTCGATTTGGAGGGAATTAATATCTGTCCGCTCAGTAACAGGGTTCCATTTAATTTTCCAAAGCACAAAAGTCCTCTTGGTCGTGTTGCCTGTAGATTTCTAAGCATGAAACGCCAATTCCTTGTGTTTTTTTTTTTTTTTCATAATGGCAACTCTGTCTAAACTCTTGTTTGTATTGCATCAGAATACAAATTTTGGGAAGAAGGCAAAACAAACTCAGTCCCAGAAGCAATTTAGGAAATTGCCGCGCAAGAAACCAAAAATCGGCTGAGGCACCCAAAACCATGACAGAAAGCCAGAATTGGAGGAAGCCAACAATTGTGCCCTGATTGAAAAAGAGCAAATCTCCCATGCCCTGAACTAATACTTCCAGCCTCAAAACCAAAGCTCACATTAGAAAATTCATTACAAACCATGATAAATTAAAAAAAATGTGAAAAACGCCAAAGAAATCCAAAAGTCCTTAGTGAGATTTGCCTTTATTTGGCACAAAGAAACTGGCTGTTCCTGATTCATCCACCCCTCCCAGCAGACTGGCTGTGGAATTCTAATTGAATTAACCTGAAAATTGCACTCACACTCGATTTGGAGGGAATTAATATCTGTCCGCTCAGCAAAAGGTTTCCATTTCATTTTCCAAAACAAAAAAACTCCTCTTCCTCATGTTGCTTGTAGATTTCTAATCATGAAACGCCAATTCGTTCTGTTTTTTTTTTTTTTTTTCATAATGCCGGCAGAAAACACAAGGTTACATGCTAGAATGCATTCAAAAAAGTAAAGTCCATAGATCATGTCCAGAAAAAGACAAACAAACACAGAGGCTGTACCAAGATCTGGGATTGAGATAGCCACAACACACCGCATATTTCTGCTTTCATCCAGGAATATCCAAACTATGGTGAAATTCTGGTGAAATTTAACCAAAAAATCACCGTCAAACTGGTTTTGGAGAAAAGCACAATTTTCTGTTTGGCAAATGTATCCAATGTCATGTTTACAAACAGAAATATCATTCTTTATCCGGTTTCTGAAGCTTTCTGCCTGGAAAACTCGAATGTGTGGAGGCTGTGACTCCATGTGGAACCAATTAGTGTTTGCCGGTAGAAAACAAAAAGTTATGTGCTAAAATGAATTCAAAACCTTAAAGTCCGTAGATAATGTAAAGAAAACCAAAACAAACACAGAGGCTGTTTCCCGGCAGAAAATATAAAGTTATATGGTAAAATGCATTGAAAACTTCAAGTCTGTAGATAATGTCCAGAAAACACATACAAACACAGAGGATGCAGAAAGGCTGATATTGAGATAGCCACAACACACCAGACAGTTCTGCTTTGATCCAGGCATATCCGGACAAAGTGTTGTGGAATTTGGGTGAAATTCCACGAAAAATCACCGTCAAAGTGGTTTTGGAGAAAAGCACAATCTTTCTGTTCGGCAAGTGGACCCAATGTCATGTTTACAAACAGAAATAGCATGCTTTCTCGGGATTCTGAATTGTTCTTCTGAGAAAACTCGAATGTGTGGAGGAATTGAATCCATGTGGAACCCATTAACATTTTCCAGGAAGAAAAGAAAAAGTTACATGCTCAAATGCTTTCAAAACCGTCAAGTCCGTATATAAAGCCCAGAAAACACAAGCAAACACAGAGGTGTAGCAAGATCTGGGATTGAGATAGCCACAACACACCGTATATTTCTGCTTTCCTCCAGGCATATCCGGAGAAAGTGTTGTGAAATTCGGTTGAAATGCAACCAAAAAAATCACCGTCAAAATGGTTTTGGAGAAAAGCGGAAACTTTCTGTTCGGCAAGTGGATCCAATGCATGTTTACCAGCAGAAATAGCATGTTTTCTCGGGATTCTGAATTGTTCTTCTGAGAAAACTCGAATGTGTGGAGGAATTGACTCCATGTGGAACCCATTAGCGTTTGCCGAGGGAAAACAAAAAGTTACATGTTAAAATGCATTCAAAACCGTCAAGTCCGTAGATAATGCCCAGAAAACACAAAGAAACAGAGAGGCTGTAGCAAGATCTGGGATTGAGATAGCCACAACACACCGGATATTTCTGCTTTCATCCAGGCATATCTGGACAAATTTCTGTGGGATTTGGCTGAAATTTAACCAAAAAATCACCGTCAAAGTTGTTTTGGAGAAACGCACAATCTTTCTGTTCAGCAAATGCATCCAATGTCATGTTTACACACACAAATATCATGTTTTCTCGGGCTTCTGAAGCTTTCTGCCTGGAAAACTCAAATCTTTCGAGCATTTGATTCCATGTGGAATCATTAACGTTTGTCTGCAGAAAAGAACAAGTTTCATGCTAAAATGCATTCAAAACCATAAATTCATAGATAATGCCCAGAAAACACAAACAAATACAGAGGCTGTAGCAAGATCTGGGATTTAGATAGCCACAACACACCAGATATTTCTGCTTTCATCCAGGCATATCTGGAAAATTGCTGTGGTTTGCAGGTGAAATTTGACCAAAAAATCACCGTCAAAGTGGATTTGGAGAAAAGCACAATCTTTCTGTTCGGCAAATGCATCCAATGTCATGTTTACAAAGACAAATATCATGTTTTCTTAGGTTTTTGAAGCTTTCTGCCTGGAAAACTCGAATGTGTCTAGGATATGATTGTATGTGGAACCATTAGCATTTGCCATCACAAAAGAAAAAGTTTCATGGTAAAATGTATTCAAAACCAGCAAGTCCATAGATAATGTCCAGAGAACACAAACAAACACAGAGGCTGTAGCAAGATCTGCTTTCATCAAGGCATATCCGGACAAAGTGTTGAGGAATTCCGGTGAAATTTAACCAAAAAATCTCCTTAAAAGTGGTTTTATAGAAAAGCACAATCTTTCTGTTCTGCAAGTGCATCCAATGTCATGTTTAAATAGACAAACATCATGTTTTCTCGGGTTTCTGAAGCTTTCTGCCTGAAAAACTCGAATGCGTGGAGGATTTGACTCCATGTAGAAGCCATTATTGTTTGCCAGCAGAAAACACAAGGTTGCATGCTAGTATGCATTCAAAAAAGTAAAGTCCGTAGATCATGTCCAGAAAACACAAACAAACACAGAGGCTGTACAAAGATCTGGGATTGAGGTAGCCACAACACACCAGGTAGTTCTGCTTTCATCCAGGCATATCTGAACAAATTTCTGCGGAGTTCGGGAGAAATTTAACCAAAAAATCAACATTAAAGGGCTTTTGGAGAAAACGGTAATCTTTCTGTTCGGTAAATGCATCCAATGTCATGTTTACAAACACAAATATCATTGTTTATCGGGTTTCTGAAGATTTCTGCCTGGAAAACTCGAATGCGTGGAGGCTTTGAATCCATGTGGAATCAATTAGCCTTTTCCGGCAGAAAACAAAAAGTTACGTGCTAAAATGCATTCAAAACCGTCAAGTCCATAGATAAAGCCCAGAAAACACAAACAAACAGAGAGGCTGTAGCAAGATCTGGGATTGAGATAGCCACAACACACCGGATATTTCTGCTTTCCTCCAGGATTATCCGGACAAAGTGTTGTGGAATTCGGGTGAAATTTAACCGAAAAATCAGGGTCAAAGTGGTTTTGGAGAAAAGCACAATCTTTCTGTTCGGCAAGTGGATCCAATGTCATGTTTACAAACAGAAATAGCATGTTTTCTTGGGATTCTGAAGCTCTCTCCCTAGAAAACTCGAATATGTGGTTTTTACTTTGCACAGCACTCTTTTTTTAACTTTTATTTAATGAATATAAATTTCCAAAGTACGATTTATGGATTACAATGGCTTCCCCCCCATTCGTCTCTCCCACCCGCATCCCTCCCCTTTCCCACTCCCTCTCCCCTTCCATTCACATGAGGATTCATTTTTGATTCTCTTTATATACAGATGATCAGTTTAGCATATATTAAGTAAAGATTTCAACAGTTTGCTCCCACACAAACATAAAGTAAAAATAAAAGATAATTTTTTAAATGATGATGAAATCAGATCAGACCTATTGTCATGTTTAATCCCAGTGAGAGTCAAGTTGGGAATTGATAATTTCTACTTTTTTTTTTTTTTACGGAAGATCAGTTTAGTATACATTAAGTAAAGATTTCAACAGTTTGCACCCCCATAGAAACACAAAGCGAAATATACTGTTTGAGTACTCGTTATAGTATTAAGTCTCAATGTACAGCACATTAAGGACAGAGATTCTACATGAGGAGTAAGTGCACAGTGACTCCTGTTGTTGACTTTACAAATTCACACTCCTGTTTATGGCATCAGTAATCTCCCTATGCACCAGTCACATCAAGATTCTTTTTCAATTCTCTTTATATACTGGATATCAATTTAGTATATATTAAGTAAAGATTTCAACAGTTTCCACCCACATAGAAACACAAAGTGAAAAATACTGTTTGAATACAAGATATAGCATTAAATCACAATGTTCAGCACATTAAGGACAGAGATCCTACATGGGGAGTAAGTGCAGTGATTCCTGTTGTTGACTTAATAAATTGACACTCTTGTTTATGGCATCAGTAATCTCCCTAGACTCTTGTCATGAGTTGCCAAGGCTATGGAAGCCTTTTGAGTTTATCAACTCCAATCTTATTTAGACAAGGTCATAGTGAAAGTGGAAGTTCTCTCCTCCCTTAAGAGAAAGGCACCTCTTCTTTGATGGCCTGTTCTTTCTACTGGGATCTCACTCACAGAGATCTCTCATTTAGGTCCTTTTTTTGGTAAGTGTCTTGGCTTTCCATTCCTAAAATACTCTCATGGGCTATTCAGCCCGATCCAAATTCCTTATGGGCTGATTCTGAGGCCAGAGTGTTAGTTAGGACATCTGCCATGCTATGAGTCTGCTGTGTATCCCAAACCCCATATTGGATCGTTCTCTCCCTTTTATATTCTTTCTGTTAGTATTAGCAGACATTAGTCTTTTTTTAACTTTTATTTAATGAATATAAATTTCCAAAGTACAGCTTATGGAGTACAATGGCTTCCACGCCATAACTTCCCTCCCACCCACAACCCTCCCATCTCCCACTCCCTCTCCCCTTCCATTCACATGAAGATTAATTATCAATTCTCTTTATATACAGCAGGTCAGTTTAGCATATATTAATAAAGATTTCCACAGTTTGCACCCATATGGAAACACAAAGTGAAAAATACTGTTTGAGTACTAGTTATAGCTTTAAATCACAACGTACAGCCCAATAAGGACAGAGATCCAACATGGGGAGTAAGTGCACAGTCATTCCTGTTGTTGACTTAACAAACTGACACACTTGTTTATGCCGTCAGTAATCTCCCTAGGCTCTTGTCATGAGTTGCCAAGGCTATGGAAGACTTTTGAGTTCACTGACTCTGATCATATTTAGGCAATGTTGTAGTCAGAAAGGAAGTTCTCTCCTCCTTTCAGAGAAATGTACCTCCTTCTTTTATGACCTGTTCTTTCCACTGGGATCGCATTCACAGAGATCTTTCATTTAAGTCAATTTTTTTGCCAGAGTGTCTTGGCTTTCCATTCCTGAAATACTCTCATGGGCTTTTCAGGCAGATCCGTGTGCTTTAAGGACTGATTCTGAGGCCAGAGTGCTGTTTAGGACATCTGTCATTCTATGTGTCTGCTGTGTATCTCGCTTCCCATATTGGATCATTCTCTCCCTTTTTATTTTCTCAGTTAGTATTTGCAGACACTAGTCTTGTTTATGTGATCCATTTGGTTCTTAGTCCTATCATTATGATCAATTGTGAACAGAAATTGATCACTTGGACTAGTGAATGGCATTTGTACGTGCCACCTTGATGGGATTGAATTGGAATCCATTGGTATGATTCCAACTCTACCGTTTGGGGCAATTCAGCTTGAGCATGTCACGAATTGCACATCTCTTCCCTCTCTTATTCCCACTCTTATATTTAACAGTGATCACTTTTCAGTTAAGTTTCAACACTTAAGAATAACTGTATTGATTACAGTATTCAACCTAAAGTATTAAGTAGAACATACAAAAAATTATTAAGAGGGATAACATATTAAGTTGTTCATCAACAATCAGGGTAAGGGCTGAACAAGACACCACTTCTCATAGTGTTATTTCACTTCAAAAGGTTTCCTTTTTTGTGCTGGGTTAGTTGTCACCGATCCAGGAGAACATATGATATTTGTCTTTTTGGGACTGGCTTATTTCACTCAGCATAATGTTTTCCAAATTCCTAAGAGGGATCACTTTTCAGTTAAAATTTAATCACCTAACATAATTCTGTGTTAATTACAGATTTCAACCAATTTTACTAGAACAAAAAAATACTAACATGGATAAAGTATTACATTGTACATCAACAGTCAGGACAAGAGCTGACCAAGTCACTGTTTCCCATAGTTTCCATTTTACTCCAGCATTTTTCCTCTTAGGTGTTCAGTAAGTTGTCGCCATCAGGGGGACCATATAATATTTGTCCCTTTGGGCCTGGCTTAGTTCACTCAGCATAATGTTTTCTAGACTCCTCCATCTTGTTGCAAATGACTGGGTTTTATTGTTTTTGACTGCTGGATAGTATTCTATAGAGTATATGTCCCATAATTTCTTTATCCAGTCTACTGTTGATGGGCATTTGGGTTGGTTCCAGGTCCTAGATATTGTGAATTGAGCAGCAATAAGCATTAATGTGCAGACAGCTTGTTTGTCTGTCAATTTAATTTCCTTTGGGTAAATTGCAAGGAGTGGGATGGCTGGGTTGAATGGTAGGGTTATATTCAGGTTTCTGAGGAATCTCCAGACTGACTTCCATAGTGGCTTCCCAGTTTGCATTCCCACCAACAATGGCTTAGTGTCCCTTTTTACCCATATCCTCTAGCATCTATTGTTGGTAGATTTCTGAATGTGAACCATTCTAATCAGGGTGAGGTGAACCTCATTGTGGTTTTGATTTGCATTTCCCTGATTGCTAGTGATTTTGAACATTTTTTCATATGTCTGTTTGCCATTTGGATTTCCTCTTTTGAAAAATGTCTATTGAGGTCCTTGGCCCATCTCTTAAGTGGTTTGTTTGTTTTGTTTTTGTGGAGTTTCTTGATGTCTTTGTAGATTCTTGTTATCAACCCGTTATCTGTTGCATAGTTTTCAATTACTTTTCCCATTCTTTCGGTTGCCTCTTCACTTTCATGACTGTTTCTTTTTAAGTACAGAAACTTCTCAATTTGATGCAAAACAAATGTTAATTTTGACTTTCACTGCCTGTGCTTCTGGGGTAAATTCCAAAAATTCTTTGCCAGTACCTATATCTTGCAGGGTTTCTCAATGCTCTCTAAAACTTTGATGGTGTCGGGTCATAGATTTTAGTCTTTAATCCATGTTGAGTGAATTTTTGTGTAAGGTGAAAGGTAGGGGTCTTGCTTCATGATTCTGCACGTGGAAATCCAGTTTTCCCAGCACCATTTATTGAATAGACTGTCCTTACTGCAGGGATTGGTTTTGGATCCTTCATCAAATGTAAGTTGGCTGTAGATGTTTGGATTAATTTCTGGTGTTTCTATCCTGTTCCATTGGTCTATCCATCTGTTTCTGTACCAGTACCATGCTCTTTTGATAACAACTGCCCTCTAGTATGTCCTGAAATCTGGTATTGTGATGCCTCCAGCTTCATTTTTGTTGTACAAGATTGCTTAGGATATTTGAGGACACCTGTGTCTCCATATGAATTTCAGCATCATTTTTTGCAGATCTGAGAAGAAGGTCTTCGGTATCTTGATTGGTATTGCATTGAATGTATAAATTGCTTTTGGTAGAATGGACATTTTGATGAAATTGATTCTTCCAATGCATGAGCATGGAAGATTTTTCCATTTTTTGGTGTCCTCTTCTATTTCTTTCTTTAAGGTTTTGTAATTTTCATTGTAGAGATCCTTAACATCCTTGTCTAAGTTGATTCCAAGGTATTTGATTGTTTTTGTAGCTATTGTGAATGGGATTGATCTTAGTTTTTCCTCAGCCATGGCATTGCCTGTGTATACAAAGGCTGTTGATTTTTGTGCATTGATTTTATATCCTGCTACTTTGCCAAACTCTTCTATGAGTTCCAATAGTCTCTTAGTAGAGTTTTTTGGGTCCCCTAAATGAAGAATCGTATCGTCTGCATAGAGGGATAGTTTGAGTTCTTCTTTCCCAATTTGTATCCCCCTTTTTTTTTTACAGGCAGAGTGGACAGTGAGAGAGACAGAGAGAAAGGTCTTCCTTTTGCCGTTGGTTCACCGTCCATTGGCTGCCGCGGCCAGCGCGCTGCGACCGGCGCACCGCGCTGATCCGATGGCAGGAGCCAGGAGCCAGGTGCTTTTCCTGGTCTCCCATGGGGTGCAGGGCCCAAGCACCTAAGCCATCCTCCACTGCACTCCCTGGTCACAGCAGAGGGCTGGCCTGGAAGAGGGGCAACCGGGACAGAATCCGGCGCCCCGACAGGGACTAGAACCCGGTGTGCCAGCGCCGCTAGGCGGAGGATTAGCCTAGTGAGCCGTGACGCCGGCTTTGTATCCCTTTAAATTCATTTTCTTGCCTAATAGCTCTGGCTAAAACTTCCAGAACTATATTGAATAGCAGTGGTGAGAGTGGACATCCCTGTCTGGTACCAGATCTCAGTGGAAATGTTTCCAACTTTTCCCCATTCAATAGGATGTTGGCCCTGGGTTTTTCATAAATTGCTTTGTATGGAGGAAGGTTCCTTCCATACCCAGTTTGCTTAGAGTTTTCATCATGAAATGGTGTTGTATTTTATCAAATGCCTTCTCAGCGTCTATTAAAATAATCATATGGTTTTTCTTCTGCAGTCTGATAATGTGGTGTATCACATTGATTGTTTTGCACACATTAAACCATCCCTGCATACCAGGGATAAATCCCACTTGGTCTGGGTGGATGATCTTTCTGATGTGCTGTTGCATTCTATTGGTCAGAATTTTATTGAGGATTTTTGCATCTATGTTCATCAGGGATATTGGTCTGAAATTCTCTTTCAATGCTGCATCTTTTTCCGGCTTAGGAATTAAGGTGATGCTGGCTTCATAGAAAGAATTTGGGAGGATTCCCTCTTTTACCATTGCTCTGAATAGTTTGAGAAGAATTGGAGTCAGTTCTTCTTTAAATGTCTGGTAGAATTCAGGAGCGAATCCATCTGGTCCTGGACTTTTCTTTGTTGGGGGGGCCTTTATTACTGTTTCAATTTCTGTCTCAGTTATGGGTCTGTTTAGGTTTTCGATGTCTTCCTGGTTCAATTTAGGTAGGTTGCATGTGTCCAGGAATCTATCCATTTATGATATATTTCCCTGTTTGCTGGCATACAAGACCTTGTAGTAATTTCTAATGATTCTTTTTATTTCTGTGGTGTCTGTTGTTACATTTCCTTTTTCATCTCTGATTTTATTGATTTGGGCTTTTCTCTTCTTTTTTTAGTTAGTTGGGCCAATGGGGTGTCAATTTTGTTTATTTTTTCAAAAAACTCGCTCCTCGTTTGGCTGATTTTTTGTAAATTTTTTTGGATTTAATCCTGTTGATTTCTTCTCTGATTTTAAGTATTTCTCTTCTCCTACTAGATTTGGGTCTGGTTTTCTGCAGGTTTTCTAGATTCATGAGATGCATTGAAAGCTCATCTATTTGGTGCCTTTCCAATTTCTTGATGTAGGCACCTATTGATATAAACTTTCCTCCTAGCACTGCTTTTGCTGTATCCCATAAATTTTGGTATATTGTGCTGTTATCCTCATTTACTTCCAGAAAGTTTTTGATTTCTCTTTGATTTCTTCTATGACCCATTGTTCATTCAGTAGCATGTTGTTCAATCTCCATGTGTTTGTTTACGTTCTAGGGATTCCTGAGTTGCTAATTTCCAACTTCATTCCTTTATGGTCTGAGTAGCTGCATGGTATGATTCTAATTCTTTTGAATTTGCTGAGACTTGCTTTATGGCCTAGTATATGGTCAATCCTAGAGAAGGTTCCATGTACTGCTGAGAAGAATGTAAATGCTTTCTGTGTAGGATGGAAAGTTCTGTAGATATCTGTTAGATGCATTTAGGCTATAGTGTCATTTAAATCAACTCTCTCCTTGTTGATCTTCTGTCTTGTTGATCTGTCTATTTCTGAGAGTGGAGTTTTGAAGTCCCCCAGTACTAGTGTATTGGGGTCTAAATTTCCCTTTAATTCCTTTAACAAATCATTTAAATAAACCAGTGCCCTGTAATTAGGTGCATATACATTGATTATCATTATATCTTCCTGTTGAATTGATCCCTTGATCATTATATAGTGCCCCTGTTTGTCTCTCTTAACAGTTTTTGTGGTAAAGTTTATGTTGTCTGATATTGAGATGGCTACGCCTGCTCTTTTTTTCAATTCTGCTGGCATGGTATATCTTTTTGCAGCCTTTCACTTTCAGTCTGTATGCATCTTTGCTGGAAAGATGTGTTTCTCGTAAGCAGCGAATAGATGGGTTTTGTTCCTTTACCCAGTCAGCCAATCGGTGTCTTTTAACTGGACAGTTCAGGCCATTAATGTTCAATGTGACTATTGTTAATCAGTAACTTTGCCCTGCCATTTGCCGAAGATATTTTCTAATATATGTTTTGAACTTCCTGTGATCTTTTGCTGTGAGGTTTCCTTCGTTTACCTTCTTTCATATTGATGACCGTGTTTCTGTGTTTTGGTGTGTAATATATATTTAAGCGTCTTTTGCAGGGCTGGATGAGTGGCAACAAATTCTTTCCACTTCTGTTTGCTGTGAAAGGTCTTTATTTCACCTTCATTCACAAATGAGCTCTTTGCAGGGTATAATATTCTGGGCTGGCAGTTTTTGTCTCTTAGTACCTGGGCTATATCTCGCCATTCCCTCCTAGCTTGTAGGGTTTCTGATGAGAAGTCAGCTTGAGTCTCATTGGAGATCCTCTGAGAGTAATCTGACGTTTCTCTCTTGCACATTTTAGGATCTTTTCTTTATGTTTCACTACGGTGAGTTTAATTACAATGTGACGTGGTGAGGATCTCTTTTGGTCATGTTTATTAGGGGTTCTATGAGCTTCCTGTACTAGGATGTCTCTGTCCTTCTCCAAACCTGGGAAATTTTCTGCTAATATCTCACTAAAAAGGCCTTCTAATCCTTTCTCCCTCTCCATGCTTTCAGGAACTCCTAAAACTGAAATGTTGTTTTTTTCTAATAGTATCTTGAAGATTCCCGACAATATTTTTAAGATTTCTAATTTCCTCTTCTTTTCTTTGGTTTGACTGTATATTTTCCTGTGCTCTGTCTTCTAAGTCCAATATTCTCTCTTCTGCTTCACCCATTCTGTTTTTAAGGCTCTCTAGTGTATTTGTCACTTCATCAATTCAGTTCTTCATTTCATTATAATTTCTCATCACTATCACAGTTTCATGTTCTACTAGTTGTTTCATTTCATTTTGAGTTCTCCTTAGTATTTCATTTTTGCACGTGAGATTTTCTATCTTGTCCATTAAGGATTTCTGTAGTTCAAGACTTTGTTTCTGAGAACTTCTTAATGTTCTTATCAAGTTTTTGAGATCCGCTTGTTGCATTTCTTCTATCTCATCATCTTCATAATCTTGAATTGGGGTGTCTATTTCATTTGGGGGTGTCATAGTGTCTTCCTTGTTCTTGTTACCTCGGATTCTGCATTTGTTGTTTGGCATATTGGAAATATTTGGTTTCTTCTCATTATACTGTGACTCTAGATTAAGTGGACTGTCTGCTTTTGATGGATCCTTAGAGGCTGTGATGGGTGTGGCCAGAGAGCTCTGTTTGGTTTTTCAGGGATAAGGGTGTGCCAAAGGTGACTCTCCCAGATTGTTCTCTGGCTTTCTCGCTCTCTCACTCTCTCTCTTTTTTCTGACTCAGTTGGGAAGTAATTCCACACAGCTGAGTGGAATTGAGGGTAGTGGATGTATGAAATCTGGCCCCTATGGGTATTTGTCTGGTTACCCCTGGGACCACACAGAGTTTATGCAGCCCTCAGTGTGGTCTCAAATTTCTCAATAGTCTCTCCCCAGTTTGCCTAATTTACTGAGTTTGTGTACTCGGTGAGTTCTCTTGCCCTCCCCTCAGATTTTCACAGTCTCAGTTCGTTAGCTCCTCACTTTCACTTATTAGGTCTTAACCTCCTGTTATTTCTCCCCACCAGAGTCAGGTTTTTCTGCTTGGCTAATGGCCAGCGCCTCTTTACATATGTAAAATGGCGCCAGCTCTTTGTCTTGCTCGGCTTTGTAAGGTGAGTGGAGAGAGAGGTTAATGTCCATGCCGGTTCCCCTTATTTGTTCATTTTATCTCTCCTCCAGTCCACCTGGTGAGCTTTCCCCAGTGGGGCTTTCATTCCGTGTAGGCTCTTTCTGCCTTTCCCCACCAATGTCTTGGGTTACCGAGGATTTTATCTCACCTCCCCTTCCAGCGCTGGCGCGCAGACTCTGCGGCGTGGCTTCTGTGGCGGCACGACTTCTGGGGCTCAGCTTCTGCCTCTGCAGTGGCGCGGCTCCCACTGCTCGGCTTCCACACAGTGGGCGACCTTGCTCTCCCCGTAGGTCCTCAGTGTCACCTCCACTAGATCCGGGAGAGTTTCCTCTGCAATTTTTTCCTGAACCTTTTCCTGTGGCTACAGTAACTCCACTTTTATTAAACTATCTTTTCCCAGACTATCAGTGTGTGCCCTCACTATTCCGCCATCTTGGCTCCGCCTGTTTGTTTTTTTGACAGGCAGAGTTAGACAGTGAGAATGGCTGCTCCAAAGCCAGGAGCCAAGTGCATCTCCTGGTCTCCTATGCGGGTGCAGGGCCCAAGGACATGGGCCATCCTCCACTGCACTCCCGAGCCACAGCAGACAGCTGGACAAAATCCAGCACCCTGACCGGGACTAGAACCCAGGGTGCCAGCACCACAGGCAGAGGATTAGCCTATTGAGTCATGGTGCCAGCCTTGGCTGTTCCACTTCTGATCCAGTTCTCTACTTTGTGCTGGGAAATCAGTAGAGTATGGCCCAAGTTCTAGGGCCCGTGCACTTGTGTGGGAGACCCAGAAAAATCTCCTGGCTCTTGGCTTGGGATTGGCACAGCTCCAGCCATTGTGGCCAATTGAGAAGTGAACCATCAGATGGAAGACCTTTCTCTCTCTCTCTCTACCTCTCATCACTGTGTATAACTCTGACTTTTAAATAAATAAATATTTTTAAAAGTTAAAAAAAAACTAGGAAAAAGTTACCTAGTGATAAGAAAACAAATTACTGAATATTATTTTTTGTGGGTGAATTTCTTGAAGAGTGTGGTTCCTAATAGTTTCTTGGAGGCTGAATGGAATTCATGGGCAGGAATAGGAATGTGTAGGGAACAGAATCTGTAGCAGTTAGGTTTTTTTTTTTAGGATTTATTGCTTTATTTTCAAGGGGTCAGAGTTGCAAAAATAAAAGAAGGGGAGAATGAATCTGAGAATCTTACATCTGGTGGTTCACTCCCCTAAGAGTCCCAATGGCCAAGGTTAAGCAATATTAAAGCCAGGAGGCAAGAGATTCATCTGGGTCTCCCACCCAATGCAATGGCCCATCTCCCAATGCTTTCCTGGCACATTTTCAAAGGCTTGGATTGTAAGTTGAGTTGCTAGGACTGAAAGCTCCATCCATATGAGATGCCAGCCTTGTGCATGGTAGCTCAACCTGTTATTTCTCAATGCCAGCTCCCATGGCAAGTCCTTAAAGAGCTCTCCATACAATTCCCCCAGCCTGTCTATAGATTCATGTTGCATTGCTGCCTTTCCAAAATAATATCTTAAGGTAAATCATTCCTTTCTTCATTATTACTTTATGCTATTGAAAGTGTTTTCTGTAGTTGAATTTGTTTTGTTTTGTTTTATTATTTATTTGACAGAGAGAGTTAGACAGTGAGAGAAAGAGAGAGAGAAAGGTCTTCCTTCCCTTGGTTCACTCCCCAAATGGCTGCAACGGCTGACGCTGCACCCATCTGAAGCCAGGGACCAGGTACTTCCTCCTGGTCTCCCATGCAGGTGCAGGGGCCAAAGCACTTGGGCAACCCTCCACTGCCCTCCTGGGCAGGAGCAGAGGCTGGACTGGAAGAGGAGCAACTGGGATTACAACCCAGTGCCCATATGGGATGCCAGTACTGCAGGTGGAGGATTAACCAAGTGAGCCTCAGTGCTGGCCCCTGTACTTGATTTTTTTTATGCAATAAAGTAAATTATGTATTTGGCAGGTAGAAAGACACAAAGTGAGTGAAGTAAGCTAAGAAAGACAATAGTGGGGACAGAACTGTGGGACAAAACCAGTTCCTAGCTAACATAATTCTACTTTCTTCTCAGTATTACACATCCAAGTATACATACACTCTCCCATTCACAACATCTTGTGGTTCTTTACAGATTTGACCCTCTTGGATGTGACATTCCTGCTTCCTTCCCAGGGTAGCCACTCCTACAGGTTTCAGAACATAGTTGCTATTCCCCATTGAATACTTATTTGTAGCTATCCAATGTGAATTTATGCTGAAGATGTCTAAAATGAAAGCCTTGTTATTCATTTCTCCATTTACTTGTATAAGGTATTACTATGAGCTAGCCTTGGCCAAAACATCAAAATGGTTTTTTTTTCTAAACCCCTCCCACTTTCTCATTTTTAAAGTTATCTGGTTTAAAATCCTAGTACTTTTGCTTTTTTGTTTTGAAATATTTATTTTATATCTGAATATACTCTCTAAAAAGGGAAGTAATCATATATATATATATATATCCTTGTATTCTTAGAATTGTTTTTGAATTACAGTAAATCTATTCTCTTGATATTTGTAAAATAGAATATAAATAATAACTACTGCTTTCAGTTTAAAAATTGAGAATTGTTAATTCGGCAAACATCTTGAAGAATGTATTAGCTCAGTGCTGAGCTTTTATCTCTCCTCAGATGGCATGAAAGGCTTAGGCTTCAGTAGGGGAATGCAGTCAGTAGTTAGGACATGCAAGTGTACTGGTCTCAAAATCATGTACATAAATAAAGGAGACATAGAACATGAACAATTTCCTGGTTACTAAGATGGTGAGTGTTTGTCACTAGCTTAAGTTGCCATTTTGAATACCCACATACCCTATCAGACTGCTTGAGTTTGAGTCTCACTACTCTCCTTTTTCTCCATTTCCTCTGATTATGTGTCCTGGGAGGCAGTAGTTGATGGCTAAAATATTTGAATCCCTACCTCCCAAATGGGTGTCCAAATTAAATTTCAGTATCCTGGTATAGTTTTTGATGAAGTGATTTTTTGGGGAATTAATTGGAAAATGAAATATTCCCACTCTCCCTCATCTCTCTCTCCATTTGAATCAAAATGAAAACAAATCAATAAAATTTTAGAAAATATACCTCTGTCATCACCTGAATTCCATATAGATTGTGTGTGTTTATGCCCTGAATCTGCTCCTAATTCCAGCTTCCTGCGAATACATATGCTAGGAGACTGCAGGTGAGTCTCTGTCATCACCCGAAGATACCCAGCCTGGCACAGCCTTCATTGTTTAGGTGTTTGTGGAGTAAAGAATATTATGGGATTTCTATGCTTCTGTGTCTATTTCTCTCTCTCTCCTTCTCTCTTTCTCTTTCTTTATCTCTCCTTCCCTCTTTCTATGTCTCTCTCGCCCTCTCTCTATCTCTCTCTGTGCATGTGTGTGTTTGAAATAAAAGTAAATGAATAAGGATACACTTTCAGATATGCCTTGTACATTTTGCATACACACATGTGTATATATGATTCTTTCTGATATTTGATATAATACAAAATTGCATATTTCTAACATCTCCTGATAAAATAGCTTGTCATGTTTTCAAGTACTGTTAAATGTTATACCATCAAGTTTTTCTGATTGAATTAACCTGAAAACCGCACTCACACTCAATTTGGAGGGAATGATTATCTGTCACCTCAACAAAAGGGGTCCATTTCATTTTCCAAAACACAAACTACTCTTGGTCATGTTGCCTTTAGATTTCTAAGCATGAAATGCCAATTTGTTCTGTTTTTTAGTTCATAATGGCAACTCTGTCTAAACTCTTGTTTGTATTGCGTCAGATACAAAATTGGGGAAGGAAGACGGCAAAAAAAAAAAAACAACCAAAAAACAAAAAAAAAACAAAACAAAAAAAACAACGACCCATAAAAAATTTAGGAAATTGCAGCCGCTCAATAAACCAAAAGTCGGCTGAGGCACCAAAAAGAGTGACAGAAACCAGAATTGGAGCAAGCCAACAACTGTGCCCTGATTGAAAAACACCATTCCTACCATGCCCTAACTCCATATTGCAGCCACAATACCAAAGCTCACATCGGAAAATCCATTACAAACCATGATAAATAAGAAAAATGTGAAAAAGCCAAAGAAATCCAAGAGTCCTTAGTGATATTGGGCTTGATTTAATCACAAGTTACCTGGCTGTTCCCAGATTCATCCACCCCTACAAGCTGACTGGCTGTGGAATTCTGATTGAATTAACATGAAAACCACACTCATATTTGATTTGGAGGGAAGTAATATCTGCAACCTCAGTAGAAGGGTTCCACTTCATTTTCCAAAACACAAAAACTCGTCTTGGTCATCTTGACTCTAAATTTCTAAGCATGAAATGGCAATTTATTGTGTTTTTTATTTCTTTGTTTTTTTTTTAACTTTTATTTAATGAATATACGTTTCCAAAGTACGAATAATGGATTACTATGGCTTCCCCCCCATACCGTCCCTCCCACCCACAACCCTCCCCTTTCCCACTCCCTCTCCCCTTCCATTCACATCAAGATTCATTTTCGATTATCTTAATATACAGAAGATCAGCTTAGTAAACATTAAGTAAGGATTTCAACAGTTTGCTCCCACACAGGAACATAAAGTGAAAAATAATAGATGATTTTTTTAATGATGATGAAATCAGATCAGACCTATTGTCATGTTTAATCCCAGTGAGAGTCAAGTTGGGAGTTGATAGTTTCTTTTCTTTTCTTTTCTTTTCTTTTCTTTTCTTTTCTTTTTTTTTTTTTACAGAGGATCAGTTTAGTATGCATTAAGTAAAGATTTCAACAGTTTGCACCCCCATAGAAACACAAAGTGAAATATATTATTTGAGTACTCGTTATAGCATTAAATCTCAATGCACAGCACATTAAGGACAGAGATCCTACATGAGGAGTAAGTGCACAGTGACTCCTGTTGTTGACTTTACCAATTGACACTCCTGTCTATGGCATCAGTAATCTCCCTATGCTCCAGTCATGAGTTTCCAAGGCTATGGAAGCCCCTTGAGTTCTCCGACTCTTATCTTGTTTAGACAAGGTCATAGTCAAAGTGGAGGTTCTCTCCTCCCTTCAGAGATAGGTACCTCCTTCTTTGAAGACCTGTTCTTTCCACTGAGATCTCACTCACAGAGATCTTTTGCCAGAGTGTCTTGGCTTTCCATGCCTGAAATACTCTCATGGGCTTTTCAGCCAGATCTGAATGCCTTTAGGGCTGATTCTGAGGCCAGAGTGCTATTTAGGGCATCTGCCATTCTATGAGTCTGCTGAGTATCTCACTTCCCATGTTGGATCACTCTCCCCTTTATTTATTCTATCGGTTAGTGTTAGCAGGTACTAGACTTGCTTATGTGCTCCCTTTGACTCTTAGTCCTTTCATTATGATCAATTGCGAACTGAAATTGATCACTTGGACTAGTGAGATGGCATTGGTACATGCCACCTTGATGGGATTAAATTGGAGTCCCCTGGTATGTTTCTAACTCTACCGTTTTGGGCAATTCAGCTTGAGCATGTCCCAAATTATATATCTCTTCCCTCTCTTATTCCTACTCTTATGTTTAACAGGGATCACATTTCAGTTAAATTTCAACACTTAAGAATAACTGTGTATTAATTACAGAATTAAATCAGTCATATTAAGTAGAACAGACAAAAAAACTACTAAGAGGGATAATGTATTAAGTTGTTCATTAACAGTCAGGGCTATGCTGATCAAGTCACCGTTTCCCATAGTGTCCCTTTCACTTCAACAAGTTTCCTTTTTGGTGTTCAGTCAGTTGTCACCGATCAAGGAGAACATATGGTATTTGTCCCTTTGGGACTGGCTTATTTCACTCAGCATGATGTGTTCCAGATTCCTCCATTTTGTTGCAAATGACTGGATTTCGTTGTTCCTTACTGCAGTATAGTATTCTAAAGAGTACATATCCCATAATTTCTTTATCCAGTCTACCGTTGATGGGCATTTAGGTTGGTTCCAGGTCTTAGCTATTGTGAATTGTGCTGCAATAAACATTAGGCTGCAGACCGCTTTTTTGTTTGCCAATTTAAATTCCTTTGGGTAAATTCCAAGGAGTGGGATGGCTGGGTCGAACGGTAGGGTTATCTTCAGGTTTCTGAGGAATCTCCAGACTGATTTCCATAGTGGCTTGACCAGTTTGCATTCCCACCAACAGTGGGTTAGTGTCCCTTTTTCCCCACATCCTCGCCAGCATCTGTTGTTGGTAGATTTCTGAATGTGAGCCATTCTAACTGGGGTGAGGTGGAACCTCATTGTGGTTTTGATTTGCATTTCTCTGATTGCTAATGACCTTGAACATTTTTTCATGTGCCTGTTGGCCATTTGGATTTCCTCTTTTGAAAAATGTCTATTGAGGTCCTTGGCCCATCTCTTAATTGGGTTGTTGGTTTTGTTTTTGTGGAGTTTCTTGATCTCTTTGTAGATTCTGGTTATTAACCCTTTATCTGTTGCATAGTTTGCAAATATTTTTTCCCATTCTGACGGTTGTCTCTTCACTCTCCTGACTGTTTCTTTTGCAGTACAGAAACTTCTCAATTTGATGCAATCCCAATAGTTAATTTTGGCTTTGACTGCCTGTGCCTCCCGGGTCTTTTCCAGAAACTCTTTGCCTGTGCCAATATCTTGAAGGGTTTCTCCAATGTTCTCTAGTAACTTGATGGTGTCAGGTCGTAGATTTAGGTCTTTAATCCATGTTGAGTGGATTTTTGTGTAAGGTGTAAGGTAGGGGTCTTGCTTCATGATTCTGCACGTGGAAATCCAATTTTCCCAGCACCATTTATTGAATAGACTGTCCTTGCTGCAGGAATTAGCTTTAGATCCTTGATCAAATATAAGTTGGCTGTAGATGTTTGGGTTGATTTCTGGTGTTTCTATTCTGTTCCATTGGTCTATCCTTCTGTTTCTGTACCAGTACCATGCTGTTTTGATTACAACTGCCCTGTAGTATGTCCTGAAATCTGGTATTGTGATGCCTCCGGCTTTGTTTTTGTTGTACAAGATTGCTTTAGCTATTCGAGGTCTCTTGTGCCTCCATATAAATTTCAGCACCAATTTTTCCAGATCTGAGAAGAAGGTCTTCGGTATCTTGATTGGTATTGCATTGAATCTATAAATTGCTTTTGGGAGAATGGACATTTTGATGATATTGATTCTTCCAATCCATGAGCATGGAAGATTTTTCCATTTCTTGGTATCCTCTTCTATTTCTTTCTTTAAGGTTTTGTAATTTTCATCGTAGAGATCTTTAACGTCCTTGGTTAAGTTTATTCCAAGGTATTTGATTGTTTTTGTAGCTATTGTGAATGGGATTGATCTTAGAATTTCTTCCTCAGCCATGGCATTGTCTGTGTATACAAAGGCTGTTGATTTTTGTGCATTGATTTTATACCCTGCTACTTTGCCAAACTCTTCTATGAGTTCCAATAGTCTCTTGGTAGAGTTCTTTGGGTCCCCTAAATAAAGAATCATGTCATCTGCAAAGAGGGATAGTTTGAGTTCTTCCTTCCCAATTTGTAGCCCTTTAATTTCTTTTTCTTGCCTAATAGCTCTGGCTAGAACCTCCAGAACTATATTGAATAGCAGTGGTGAGAGTGGACATCCCTGTCTGGTACCAGATCTCAGTGGAAATGCTTCCAACTTTTCCCCATTCAATAGGATGTTGGCTGTGGGTTTTTCATAGATTGCTTTGATTGTATTGAGGAATGTTCCTTCCAAACCCAGTTTGCTTAGAGTTTTCATCATGAACGGGTGTTGTATTTTATCAAATGCTTTCTCGGCATCTATTGAGAGAATCATATGGTTTTTCTTCTGCAGTCTGTTAATGTGGTGTATCACATTGATTGTCTTGCGCACATTAAACCATCCCTGCATACTAGGGATAAATCCCACTTGGTCTGGGTGGATGATCTTTCTGATGTGTTGTTGCATTCTATTGGCGAGAATTTTATTGAGGATTTTTGCATCTATGTTCATCAGGGATATTGGTCTGTAATTCTCTTTCAGTGCTGCATCTTTTCCCGGCTTAGGAAATAAGGTGATGCTGGCTTCATAGAAAGAATTTGGGAGGATTCCCTCTTCTTCAATTGTTCTGAATAGTTTGAGAAGAATTGGAGTTAGTTCTTCTTTAAATGTCTGGTAGAATTCAGCAGTGAATCCATCTGGTCCTGGGCTTTTCTTTGTTGGGAGGGCCTTTATTACTGTTTCAATTTCTGTCTCAGTTATGGGTCTGTTTAGGTTTTCGATGTCTTCCTGGTTCAATTTAGGTAGGTTGCATGTGTCCAGGAATCTATCCATTTCTGATAGGTTTCCCTGTTTGCTGGCATACAAGTCCTTGTAGTAATTTCTGATGATTCTTTTTATTTCTGTGGTGTCTGTTGTTACATTTCCTTTTTCATCTCTGATTTTATTGATTTGGGTCTTTTCTCTTCTTTTTTTAGTTAGTTGGGCCAATTGGGTGTCAATTTTGTTTATTTTTTCAAAAAACCAGCTCCTCGTTAGGCTGATTTTTTGTAATGTTTTTCTTGATTCAATCCTGTTGATTTCTTCTCTGATTTTAATTATTTCTCTTCTCCTACTAGATTTGGGTCTGGTTTGCTGTAGGTTTTCTAGATCCTTGAGGTGAATAGAAAGCTCATCTATTTGGTGCCTTTCCAATTTCTTGATGTAGGCACCTATTGATATAAACTTTCCTCTTAACACTGCTTTTGCTGCGTCCCATAAGTTTTGGTATGTTGTGCTGTTATCCTCATTTACTTCCAGAAAGTTTTTGATTTCTCTTTTGATTTCTTCTATGACCCATTGTTCATTCAGGAGCATGTTGTTCAATCTCCATGTGTTTGCGTATGCTCTAGGGATTCCTGAGTTGTTCATTTCCAACTTCATTCCTTTATGGTCTGAGAAGCTGCATGGTATGATTCTAATTCTTTTGAATTTGCTGAGACTTGCTTTATGGCCTAGTATGTGGTCAATCCTAGAGAAGGTTCCATGTACTGCTGAGAAGAATGTATAATCTTTAGCTGTAGGATTGAAAGTTCTGTATATATCTGTTAGATCCATTTGGGCTATAGTGTCGTTTAAATCTACTGTATCCTTGTTGATCTTCTGTCCTGTTGATCTGTCTATTTCTGAGAGTGGAGTATTGAAGTCCCCCAGTACTATTGTATTGGGGTCTAAGTCTCCCTTTAAGTTCGTTAACAAATCTTTTAGATAAACCGGTGCCCTGTAGTTAGGTGCATATACATTGATAATTGTTATATCTTCCTGTTGAATTGATCCCTTAATCATTATGTAGTGTCCCTCTTTGTCTCTCTTAATGGTTTTTGTGGTAAAGTTTATGGTGTCTGATATTAAGATGGCTACGCCTGCTCTTTTTTCATTTCTGTTGGCATGGTATATCTTTTTCCAGCCTTTCACTTTCAGTCTGTATGGATCTTTGTTGGAAAGATGTGTTTCTTGTAAGCAGCAAATAGATGGGTTTTGTTCCTTAACCCAATCAGCCAATCGGTGTCTTTTAACTGGACAGTTCAGGCCATTCACGTTCAATGTGACTAATGATAAGTGGTAACTTTGCCCTGCCATTTGCCAAAGATAAGTTCTAATATATGCTTTGAATTCCCTGTGATCTTCTGCTGTGAGCTTTCCTTCCTTGGTTTCCTTCCTTTACCTTCTTTCATATTGATGACCGTGTTTCTTTGTTTCTGTGTGTAACACATCTTTAAGCATCTTTTGCAGGGCTGGACGAGTGGCAACAAATTCTTTCAATTTCTGTTTGTTATGAAAAGTCTTTATTTCACCTTCATTCACAAATGATAGCTTTGCAGGATATAATATTCTGGGCTGGCAGTTGTTCTCTCTTAGTACCTGGGCTATATCTCGCCATTCCCTCCTAGCTTGTAGAGTTTCTGATGAGAAGTCAGCTGTGAGTCTGATTGGAGATCCTCTGAGAGTAATCTGACGTTTCTCTCTTGCACATTTTAGGATCTTTTCTTTATGTTTCACTGTGGAGAGTTTAATTACAACGTGCCGTGGTGAGGATCTCTTTTGGTCATGTTTATTAGGGGTTCTGTGAGCTTCCTGTACTAGGATTTCTCTGTCCTTCTCCAAACCTGGGAAATTTTCTGCTAATATCTCACTAAAAAGGCCTTCTAATCCTTTCTCCCTCTCCATGCCTTCAGGAACTCCTAGAACCCGAATGTTGGTTTTTTTAATAGTATCCTGAAGATTCCCAACAATATGTTTTAGATTCCTAATTTCCTCTTCTTTTCTTTGGTCTGACTGTATCCTTTCCTGTTCTCTGTCTTCTAAGTCCGATATTCTCTCTTCTGCTTCTCCCATTCTGTTTGTAAGGCTCTCTATTGTGTTTTTCATTTGATCTATTGAATTCTTCACTTCAGTCACTATCCCAGTTTCCTGTTGTACTAGTTGTTTCGTTTCATTTTGATTCCTCCTTAATATTTCATTTTCACGAGAGAGATTTTCTATCTTGTCCATTAAGGATTTCTGTAGTTCAAGAATTTGTTTTTGAGAACTTCTTAATGTTCTTATCAATTTTTTGAGATCTGCTTCTTGCATTTCTTCTATGTCATCATCCTCATAATCTTGAATTGGGGTGTCTTTTTCATTTGAGGGCTTCATGGTGACTTCCTTGTTTTTATTACCTTGGTTTTTGCGTTTGTTATTTGTCATATTGGAGATATTTGGTTTCTTCACTGTGGTGCTTTTTCTTGTTATACTATGACTCTAGATTAAGTGGACTATCTGTTTTTGATGGAGCCTTAGGGCTTGAGATGGGTGTGGCCTGAGAGCTCTGTTTGGTGTGCCAAAGGTGACACTCCCAGGTTAGGCGTGGTAAACCTCTCTCTCTCTCTCTTTTTTTTTTGATTCAACAGGGAAGTTATTCTGCACAGCTGAACAAAGTTGGAGGTAGTTAGCAGGCAAATGATATACCCACAGGAGCCAGAGATCAGAAGCTCTTTCCCAAGGACCACACAGGGAATCTGTTCGGCCCTTAGAGTGGGCTCAAATTCTCCTTCAGTCTCCCACTGGGTTGCCAAAGTTACGGAATTGTAGCGTCTCTGGAGAGTGCTCACGTGAATTCCGTGAGTTCTCTCCCCCACCGTCTCTTTTTTCACAGTCTCAGTTCAGTAGCACCATAAATTTACTAAGTCCTAATCTCCTGTTAATTCGCCCCACCCAGAGTCAGGTTTTACTGCTAGGCTCAGGGCCGGTGCAGACCTGAGGTCGCTCTGCTTATGACGTATGTCCAAGATGGCGCCTGCTCTTTGTCTTGCTCACCCTTGAGAGGTGAGCGGAGAGAGAGAAACCCGTGTCCATACCAGTCACCTTTTTTTTTTCCCTCTCTCTCCCTTCCAGTTAGCTTGGTGAAGTCCCCCCCGCCCCGGGGGTCGTTCCCTCTAGTCTCCTCTCTCCGCTTGCCTGCCGGTGTCTCGGGTTATTGAGGTTCGGCTCACCTCGCGTTCCAGCGCTGGTGTGTTGAGTCTGCCGCTGATGTCCCGAACTGTGGGCTCCCATGCTCTCCACGCAGGTCTGCTCCCCTTCCAGCGCCGATGTGTGGACTCGGAGCCCTGGACTTCCCAAGTCTCCCCGCTGTTGCACTCCCCTTCGAGCACTTGCGCGCAGACCCTGCAGCTTGAGCAGCTCAGTCCCGCGGGTCGGCTTCCGCGGCTCAGTCCCGCGGCTCGGTCCTGCGGTTCGGCTTTCGCGCGCGGTGGGCGACCTTGTTCTCCCAGTAGGTCCTCCGATTCACGCCCACTGGATCCAGAAGAGTTTTGTCTGCAATATTTTCCTGGTTCTTTTTTCTGAGGCTACCGTAACTCCCCTTTTATTAAACTAAATTTTCCCGGACTATCGGTGCGCGCCCTCACTATTCCGCCATCTTGGCTCCCTGTTTTTTATTTCTTAATGGATACTCTGTCTAAACTCTTGTTTGTATTGCATCAGCATTCAAAATTTGGAAAGGAAGAAGGAAAAAAAAAACTCAGACCCAGAAACAATTTAGGAAATTGCCACTCAAGAAAGCAAAAATGGGCTGAGGCACCCAAAACCATGACAGAAAGCAAAAAGTGGAGTAAGCCAACATTTGTGTCCTGATCAAAAATGACCAATCCTCTCATGCCCAGAACTCCATATTCCAGCCTCAAAACCAAAGCTCACATCAGAAAATTCATTACAACCATGATAAATAAGAAAAATATGAAAAAAAGCCAAAGAAATCCAAGAGTCCTTAGTGATACTGGGCTTGATTTCTGCACAACGAAACTGGCTGTTCCCGATTCCTCAACCCCTCCCAGCTGACTGGCTGTGGAATTCTTAATAAATTAACCTGAAAAATGCACACACACTTGATTTGGAGGGAATTAATATCTGTCACCTCAGCAAAATGTTTCCATTTTATTTTCCAAAACACAAAAACTCATTTTGGTCATGTTGCCTGTAGATTTCTAAGCATGAAATGCCAATTTCTTGTGTTTTTTATATTCTACTGGCAACTCTGTCTAAACTCTTGTTTGTATTGAACTAGAAAACAAATTTGGGAAGGAAGAAGGCAAAACCAACTAAGACCCAGAAAAATTTAGGAAATTGCCGCTCAAGAAACCAAAAGTCGTCTGAGGCACTGAAAACTATGACAGAAAGCCAGAATTTGAGCAAGCCAACAGCTCTGCCCTGAAGAAAAAGACCATTCATCCCGTGGCCTGAACTCATTCTTCCAGCCTCAAAACCAAAGCTCAAATTAGAAAATTCATTACGAGACATTATAAATAAGAAAAATGTGAAAAAAGCGAAAGAAATCCAAGAGACCTTGGTGATATTCGGCTGAATAGGCACAAGGAAACCAGGTGTTCCCAGATTCATCCACCGCTCCCAGATGACTGGCTGTGGAATTCTGATGTAATTAACCTGAAAATTGCACTCACACTCGATTTGCATGGAATTAATATCTGTCCCATCAGCAAAAAGGTTGCATTCCATTTTAAAAAACATAAAAACTCCTGTTTGTCTTGTTTCCTGTAGATTACTAAACATGAAACACCAATTTGTTGTGTTTCTTATTTCATAAAGGATACTCTGTCTAAAATCTTGTTTGTATTGCACTAGAAAACAAAATTTGGGAAGGAAGAAGGCAAAACCAACTCAGACCCAGAAGCACTTTAGGAAATTGCCGCTCAAGAAACCAAAAATCGGCTGAGGCACCCAAAACCATGACAGAAACCAGAATTGGAGCAAGCCAAAAGTTGTGCCATGATTGAAAAAGACCAAACCTCACATGCCCTGAAAAAATTCTTCCAGCCTCAAAACCAAAGTTCACATTAGAAATTTCATTACAAACCATGAGAAATAAGAAAAATGTGAAAAAAGCCAAAGAAATACAAGAGTCCTTAGTGATATTTGCCTTCATTAAGCACAAGGAAACAGGCTGTTCCCAGATTCATACACCCATCTCAGCAGACTGGCTGTGGATTTCTGATTGAATAAACCTGAAAACCGCACTCACTCTCGGTTTGGAGGGAATTAATATCTGTCCCCTCAGCAAAAAGGTTCCATTTCATTTTCCAAAACACCTCTTTGTCATGTTGCCTTTAGAATGCTAAGCATGAAACGCCAATTTTTGTGTTTTTTATATCCTAATGGATAGTCTGTCTAAACTCTTGTTTGTATTGCGTTGGAATACAAAAATTAGGAAGGAATAAGGCAAAATAAACTCAGAACAAGAAACGCTTTAGGAAATTGCCGCTAAGGTACCAAAAATCGGCTGAGGCACCCAAAACCATGACTGAAATGCCCAGATAGAAAATTCCATTCCTCCCGTGCCCTGAACTCCATGTTCCAGCCTCAACTCCAAAGCTCACATCAGAAAATGCATTACAAACTATGATAAATTAGAAAAATATGAAAAAACAAAGAAATCCAAGAGTCCTTAGTGATGTTGTGCTTGATTTAGTCAGAAAGATACTGGCTGTTTCCGGATTCATCCACCCCTCCCAGCTGACTGGCTGTCGGATTCTGATTGAATTAATCTGAAAATTGTACTTGCATTTCATTTGGAGGGAATTAATATCTACCCCTCAGGAAAGGGTTCCACTTCATTTTGCAAAACACAAAAATTCCTCTTGGTCATGTTGCCTGTAGATTTCTAAGCATGAAATGCCAATTCGTTGTGTTTTTTTTTTTTTTTTCATAATGGCAACTCTGTCTAAACTCTTGTTTGTATTGCGTAAGAATACCAAATTTGGGAAGGATTAAGGCAAAGCAAATTCAGACACAGAAGCAATTTAGTAAATTGCTGCTCAACAAAACCATGACAGAATGCCAGAATTGGAGCAAGCCAACAGTTGTGACCAGATTGAAAAACACCAAACCTCCCATGCCCTGAACTAATTCTTCCAGCTTCAAAACCAAAGCTCACATTAGAAAATTCATTACAAACCATGATAAATAAGAAAAATGTGAAAAAGGCCAAAGGAATCCAAGAGTCCTTTGTGATATTGGGCTTGATTAGGCACAAGGAAACTGGCTGTTTCCAGATACATCTACCCCTCCCAGATAACTGGCTGTGAAATTCTGATTGAATTAACCTGAAAATTGCACTCACACTCAATTTGGAGGGAATTAATATCTGTCCCCTCAGCAAAAGAGTTCCATTTCATTTTCTAAAACACAAAAACTCATTTTGGTCATGTTGCCTGGAGATTTCTAAGCATGAAACGCCAATGTTGTGTTTTTTTATATCCTAATGTATACTCTGTCTAAACTCTTGTTTTTATTGCGTCAGAATACAAATTTTTGGAAGGAAGAAGGCAAAACAAACTCAGACTCAGAAGCAATTTAGGAAATTGCCACACAAGAAACCAAAAATCGGCTGAGGCACCCAAAATCATGACGGAAAGCAGAATTAGAGCAAGCCAAAAGTTGTGCCCTGGTTGAAAAAGAGCAAATCTCCCATGCCCTGAACATTTTCTAAAACACAAAAACTCATTTTGGTCATGTTGCCTGGAGATTTCTAAACATGAAACGCCAATGTTGTGTTTTTTATATCCTAATGTATACTCTGTCTAAACTCTTGTTTTATTGCGTCAGAATACAAATTTTTGGAAGGAAGAAGGCAAAACAAACTCAGACTCAGAAGCAATTTAGGAAATTGCCACTCAAGAAACCAAAAATCGGCTGAGGCACCCAAAATCATGACGGAAAGCAGAATTAGAGCAAGCCAAAAGTTGTGCCCTGATTGAAAAAGAGCAAATCTCCCATGCCCTGAACTAATTCTTACAGCTTCAAAACAAAAGCTCACATTAGAAAATTCATTACAAACCATGATAAATAAGAAATATGCGAAAAAACCTAAGAAACCCAAGAGTCCTTAGTAACATTGGCCTTGATTAGGCACAAGGAAACGGTCTGTTCCTGTATTCATCCACGCCTCCCAGCAAACTGGCTGTGGAATTCTGAATGAATTAACCTGAAAACCGCACTCACACTCGATTTGGAGAGCATTAATATCTGTCCCCTCAGGAACAAGCTTCCATTTCATTTTCCAAAACACAAAAAAACCTCTTGCTCATGTAGCCTGTAGATTTCTAAGCATGAAACACAAATTTGTAGTTTTTGCATATCCTAATGGATACTCTGTCTAAACTCTTGTTTGTATTGCATTGGAATACAAAAAATTAGGAAGGAATAAGGCAAAACAAACTCCGACCCAGAAACACTTTAGGAAATTGCCGCTCAAGAAACCAAAAATCCACTGAGGTACCCAAAAACATGACAGAAATGCCGTGATTGAAAAGACAATACCTCCCGTGCCCTGAACTCCATATTCCATCCTCAAATCCAATGCTCACATCAGAAAATTCATTACAAACTATGATAAATAACAAAAATATGAAAAAACAAAAGAAATCCAATAGTCCTCAGATTTATTGGGCTTAGTTAGTCACAAGGAATCTACTGTTTCCGGATTCATCCACCCCTCCCAGCTGACTGGCTGTGGAATTCTATTTTAATTAACCTGAAAATTGCACTCACACTCGATTTGGAGGGAATTAATATCTGTCTGCTCAGCAAAAGAACTCCATTTCATTTTCCAAAACACAAAAACTCCTCTAGGTTATGTTTTCTGTAGATCTTTAAGCATGAAATGCAAATTCATTGTGTTTTTATTTCGTAATGGCATTCTGTCTAAACTCTTGTTTGTATTGCGTCAGAATACAAAATTTGGGAAGGAAGAAGGCAAAACAAACACAGACCCAGAAGCAATATATGAAATTATCGCTCAAGAAACCAAAAATCGGCTGAGGCACTCAAAACCATGACAGAATCCTAAAATAGGTGAAAGCCAATTATTGTGCACTGATTGAAAAAGAACATACCTCCCATGCCCTGAACTAATTCTTCCAGCCTCAAAACCAAAGCTCACATTAGAAAATTCATTACAAACCATGATAAATAAGAAAAATGTGAAAAAAGCCAAAGAAATCCAAGAGTCCTTAGTGATATTGGCCTTGATCAGGCACAAGGAAACGGTCTGTTCCCGATTCATGCACCCCTCCTAGCAAACTGGCTGTGGAATTCTGATTAAATTAACCTGAAAACCACAGTCTCACTCGCTTTGGAGGGAATTAATAACCGTACCCTCAGCAAAAAGGTTCCATTTCATTTTCCGAAGCACAAAAACTCCTCTTGGCCGTGCTGCCTGTAGATTTCTAAGCATGAAACGCCAATTCCTTGTGTTTTTTTTTTTTCATAATGGCAATTCTGTCTAAACTCTTGTTTGTATTGCATCAGTATGCAAATTTTGGGAAGTAAGAAGGCAAAACAAACTCAGTCCCCTAAGCCATTTAGGAAATTGCTGCGCAAGAAACCAAAAATCGGCTGAGGCACTGAAAAGCATGACAGAAACCAGAATTGGAGCAAGCCAACAGTTGTGCTCTGATTGAAAAAGAGCAAACTTCCCATGCCCTGAACTAATTCTTCCAGCCTCAAAACCAAAGCTCACATTAGAAAATTCATTACAAACCATGATAAATAAGAAAAATGTGAAAAAGGCCAAAGGAATCCAACAGTCCTTAGTGAGATTTGCCTTGATTTGGCACAAGGAAACTGGCTGTTCCCGATTCAACCACCCCTCCCAGCAGACTGGCTGTGGAAATCTAATTGAATTAACCTGAAAACCGCACTCACACACATTTTGGAAGGAATTAATATCTGTGCCCTCAGTAACAGGGTTCCATGTCATTTTCCAAAACACAAAAACTCCTCTTGCTCATGTTGCCTGTAGATTTAAACCTAAAAGCCAATTTTTGTGTTTTTTTTTTTTATATCCTAATGGATTCTCTGTCTAAACTCTTGTTTGTATTTCGTTGGAAAACAAAAATTGGGAAGGAAGAAGGCAAAACAAACTCAGACCCAGAAGCAATTTAGGAAATTGCCGCTCAAGAAAGCAAAAGTCGTCTGAGGCACCAAAAGATGACAGAAATTCCCTGATTGAAAAGACCATTCCTCCCCTGCCCTGAACTCCATATTCCAGCCTAAAATCCAAAGCTCACATCAGAAAATTCATTGCAAACCATGATAAATAAGAAAAATATGAAAATTCTAAAAAAATCCAAGAGTCCTTAGTGATATTGGGCTTGATTTAATCAGAAGGATACTGGCTGTTTCCGGATTCATCCACACCTCCCTGCTGACTGGCTGTGGAATTCTGATTGAATTAACCTGAAAATTAACTGACACTCGATTTGGAGGGAATTAATATCTGTCCCCTCAGCAAAAGAATTCCATTTAATTTTCCAAAACACAAATATTCCTATTGGTCAGGTTGCCCGTAGATTTGAAAACATCAAACACAAATTTGTTGTGTTTTTTATTTCATAAAGGATACTCTTTCCAAAATCTTGTTTGTACTGCATCAGAATACATAATTTGGGAAAGGAGAAGGCAAAACAAGCTCAGGGAATTAATATCTGTCCAATAGGCAAAAGGGTTCCATTTCATTTTCCAAAACACAAAGACTCCTCTTGGTCATGTTGCCTGTAGATTTCTAAGCATGACACACCAATTTGTTGTGTTTTTTTATATCCTAATGGTTACTCTGTCTAAACTCTTGTTAGTATGGCATCGGAATACAAATTTTGGGAAGGAAGAAGGCAAAACAAACTCAGACCCAGAAGCACTTTAGGAAATTGCCACTCAAGAAACAAAAAATCGACTGAGGAACCCAAAGCCATGTCAGAAATGCCCTTATTGAAAATACCATTCCTCCCATGCCCTGAACTCCATGTTCCAGCCTTAAATCCAATGCTCACATCAGAAAATTCATTACAAACATTAGTTATCAAAAATGATAAATAACAAAAATATGAAAAAACCAAAGAAATCCAAGAGTCCTTAGATTTATTGTGCTTGGTTAGTCACAAGAAAACTACTGTTTCCAGATTCATCCAACCCTCCCAGGTGAGTGGCTGTGGAATTCTGTTTTAATTAACCTGAAAATTGCGCTCACACTCAATTTGGAGGGAATTAATATCTGTCCGCTCAGCAAAAGGGTTCCATTTCTTTTTCCAAAATGCAATAAATCATCTTCGTCATGTTGCCTGTAGATTTCAGAGCATGACACGAATATTGGTTGTGTTTTTTATTTCATAATGGATCCTCTGTCTAAACTCTTGTGGTTTTTTTTTTTATATATATCATATTAAATCTGCTTTCTAACCTCTTGTTTGTATTGCGTCAGAATACAAAATTTGGGAAGGAAAGAGGCAAAAACAACTCTGACCGAGAAATCATTTAGGAAATTGCCGCTCAAGAAACCAAAAGTCAGCTGAGGCACCCAAAACAATGACGGAAAGCAAGAATTGGAGCAAGCGAACAGATGCGCCCTGATTGAAAAAGACCATTTCTTCCGTTTCTAGAACTCCAAATACCAGCCTAAAAATCAAAGCTCACATCAGAAAATTCATTACAAACCATGATAAAAAAGAGAAAAAGGGAAAAATCCTAAGAAATGCAAGAGTCCTTTGTGATGTTGAGCTTGATTTAGTCACAAGGAAACCGGCTGTTTCCGGATTCATCCACACCTCCCAGCTGACTGGCTTTGGAAAACTATTGGAATTCACCTGAAAATCGCCGTCAAACTTGATTTGGGGGAAAATATTTATCGGTTCCTTCTGCAAAAGGGTTCCATTTCTTTTTCAAAAACACAAAAATTCACCTTGGTCATGCTGCCTGTATTTTCTTAGCATGACATACCAATGGTTTTTTTTTTAATATAATATTAAATCTGCTTTCTAAACTCTTGTTTGTATTGCGTCAGAATCCAAAATTTGGGAAGGAAGAAGGCAAAACCAACTCAGACCCAGAAATCATTTAGGAAATTGCCACTCAAGAAACCAAAAGACGGCTGAGGCACCCAAAACAATGACAGAAAGCCAGAATTGCAGCAAGCCAAGAGCTGTGCACTGATTGAAAAAGACCACTCCTTCCATGTCTTCAACTTAATTTTCCAGCCTCAAAATCAAAGCTCACATCAGAAAATTCATTACAAACCATGATAAATCAGAACAATGGGAAAAAAGCCAAAGAAATGCAAGTGTCCTTTGTGATGTTGGGCTTGATTTAGTCACATAGAAAGCGGCTGTTTCCGGATTCATCCACCCCTCCCAGCTGACTGCCTTTGGAAAACTAATTGAATTCCACTGAACATCACCGTCAAACTTGATTTGGGGGGATATACTTATCGTTCCCCTCTGCAAAAATGTTCCATTTCTTTTTCCAAAATGCAAAGACTCATCTTGGTCGTGTTGCCTGTAGATTTCTAAGCATGACACACCAATTGGTTGTGTTTTTTATTTCATAATGGATCCTCTGTCTAAACTCTTGTTTGTATTGCATCAGAATACAAAGTTTGGGAAGGAAGAAGGCAAAACCAACTCAGACCCAGAAATCATTTAAGAAATTGCCTCTCACAAAACCAAAAGTCGGCTGAGGCACCAAAACAATGACAGAAAGCCAGAATTGGAGCAAGCGAACAGCTGTGCCCTGATTGAAAAAGACCATTCTTTCCATGTCTTGAACTGAATTTTCCAGCCTCAAAATCAAAGCTCACATCAGAAAATTCATCACAAACCATGATAAATAAGAAATATGTAAAAAAGCCAAAGAAATGCAAGAGTCCTTTGTGATGTTGGGCTTGATTCGGTCACAAAGAAACCGTTTGTTTCCAGATTCATCCACCACACCTGACTGACGGGCGTTGGAAAACTAATTGAATTCCCCTGAACATCACCGTCAAACTTGATTTTTAGGAAATACTTATCTGTCCCTTATGCAAAAATGTTCCATTTCTTTTTCCAAAATGCAAAAACTCATCTTGTTCGTGTTGCCTGTAGATTTCTAAGCATGACACACCAATTGGTTGTGTTTTTTATTTCATAATGGATCCTCTGCCTAAACTCTTGTTTGTATTGTGTCAGAATACAAAATTTGGGAAGGAAGAAGGCAAAACCAACTCTGACCCAGAAATCATTTAGGAAATTGACGCTCAAGAAACCAAAAGTCGGCTGAGGCACCCAAAACAATGACAGAAAGCCAGAATTGCAGCAAGCCAACAGCTGTGCCCTGATTGAAAAAGACCATTCCTTCCGGGTCTTGAACTCCATATTCCAGCCTCAAAATCAAAGCTCACATCAGAAAATTCATTACAAACCAAAATAAATAAGAAAAATGTGAAAAGAGCCAAAGAAATGCAAGAGTCCTTTTGATAGTGGGCTTGATTTAGTCACAAGGAAACAGGCTGTTTCCAGATTCATCCACCACTCCCAGCTGACTGGCTTTGGAAAACTAATTGAATTCACCTGAAAATCGACGTCAAACTTGATTTGGGGGAAAATATTTATCGGTTCCTTCTGCAAAAGGGTTCCATTTCTTTTTCCAAAATGCAATAACTCATCTTGGTCCTGTTGCGTGTAGATTTCTAAGCATGACACGAAAACTTTTTTTTATATCATATTAAATCTACTTTCTAAACTCTTGTTTGTATTGCTTCAGAATACAAAATTTGGGAAGGAAGAAGGCAAAACCAACTCTGACCCAGAAATCATTTAGGAAATTGTCGCTCAAGAAACCAAAAGTCGGCTGAGGCACCCAAAACAATGACAGAAAGGCAGAATTGGAGCAAGCCAACAGCTGTGCCCTGATTGAAAAAGACCATTCCTTCTGTCTCTTGAACTCCATATTCCAGCCTCAAAATCAAAGCTCACATCAGAAAATTCATTACAAACCATGATAAATTAGAAAAATGGGAAAAAGCCAAAGAAATGCAAGGGTCCTTTGTGATATTGAGCTTGATTTAGGCACAAGGAAACCTGCTGTTTCTGGATTCATCCACCCCTCCCAGCTGACTGCCGTTGGAAAACTAATTGAATTCACCTGAATATCATCATCAAACTTGATTAGGGGGGAAATACTTTTCGGTCCCTTCTGAAAAGTGTCCCATTTCTTTTTCCAAAATGCAATAACTCACCTTGGTCCTGTTGCGTGTAGATTTCTAAGCATGACACGCCAACTTTTTTTTTATATCATATTAAATCTACTTTCTAAACTCTTGTTTGTATTGCTTCAGAATACAAAATTTGCGAAGGAAGAAGGCAAAGCCAACTCAGACACAGAAGTCATTTAGGAAATTGACGCTCAAGAAACCAAAAGTCGGCTGAGGAACCCAAAACAATGACAGAAAGCACGAATTGCAGCAAGCCAACAGCTGTGCCCTGATTGAAAAAGACAATTCCTTCCGTGTCTAGAACTCCATATTCCAGCCTCAAAATCAAAGCTCACATCAGAAAATTCATTACAAACCGTGATAAATAAGACAAATGGGAAAAAGCCAAAGAAATGCAAGGGTCCTTTGTGATATTGAGCTTGATTTAGGCACAAGGAAACCGGCCGTTTCCGGATTCATCCACCCCTCCCAGCTGACTGGCTTTGGAAAACTAATTGAATTCACCTGAAAGTCGAAGTAAAACTTGATTTGGGGGGAAAACGGCTGTTTCTGGATTCATCCACCCCCCCAGCTGACTGCCTTTGAAAACTAATTGAATTCACCTGAAAATCGACGTCAAACTTGATTTGGGGAATTAATTATCTGTCCTCTCTGCAAAAGTGTTCCATTTCTTTTTCCAAAACACAAAAACTCATCTTGGTAGAGCTGCCTCTATTTTCTAAGCATGACATGCAAATGGGTTTTTTTTTAATATCATATTAAATCTGCATTCTAAACTCTTATTTCTATTGCGTCAGAATACAAAATTTGGGAAGGAAGAAGGCAAAACCAACTCAGACCCAGAAATCATTTAGCAAATTGCCGCTCAAGAAACCAGAAGTTGGCTGAGGCACCCAAAACAATGACAGAAAGCCAGAATTGGAGCAAGCCAACAGCTGTGCCCTGATTGAAAAAGCCCATTCTTTCCGTGTCTTGAACTCCATATTCCAGCCTCAAAATCAAAGCTCACATCAGAAATACATTACAAACCATGATAAATAATACAAATGTGAAAAAGCCAAAGAAATGCAAGAGTCCTTTGTGACATTGGGCTTGATTTAGTCACAAGGAAACTGGCAGTTTCCGGATTCATCCACCCCTCCCAGCTGACTGGCTTTGGAAAACTAATTAAATTCACCTGAAAATCACCATCAACCTTGATTTTTGAGGAAGACTTATCGGTCCCTTCTGCCAAAGGGTTTCCTTTCTTTTTCATAACACAAAATGTCATATTGTTCGTGCTGCCTGTTGATTGGAAGCATGACACTCCAATTGGTTGTGTTATTTATTTCATAAAGGATCCTCTGTCTAAACTCTTGTTTGTTTTGAGTCAGAATACAAAATTTTGGAAAGAAGAAGGCAAAACCAACTCTGACCCAGAAATCATTTAGGAAATTGCCGCTCAAGAAACCAAAAGTCGGCTGAGGCACCCAAAACAATGACAGAAAGCCAGAATTGCAGCAAGCCAACAGCTGTGCCCTGATTGAAAAAGACCATTCCTTCCGGGTCTTGAACTCCATATTCCATCCTCAAAATCAAAGCTCACATCAGAAAATTCATTACAAACCATGATAAATAATACAAATGGGAAAAAAGCCAAAGAAATGCAAGAGTCCTTTGTGATATTGGGCTTGATTTAGTCACAAGGAAACTGGCTGTTTCCGGATTCATCCACCCCTCCCAGCTGACCGGTTTTGGAAAACTAATTGAATTCACCTGAAAATCACCGTAAAACTTCATTTGGGGGGAAAACGGCTGCTTCCGGATTCATCCACTCCCCCCAGCTGACTGCCTTTGGAAAACTAATTGAATTCACCTGAAAATCACCGTCAAACTTGATTTGGGGGAACATACTTATCGGTTCCTTCTGCAAAAATGTTCCATTTCTTTTTCCAAAATACAAAAACTCATCTTGGTCGTGCTGATGTAGATTTCTAAGCATGACACGGCAATGTTTTTTTTTTATATATCATATTAAATCTGCTTTCTAAACTCTTGTTTGTATTGTGTCAGAATACAAAATTTGGGAACGAAGAAGGCAAAACTAACTCAGACCCAGAAATCATTTAGAAAATTGCTGCTCACGAAACCAAAAGTCGGCTGAGGCACCCAAAACAGTGACAGAAAGCAAGAATTGGAGCAAGCCAACAGCTGTGGCCTGATTGAAAAAGACCATTCCTTCCGTGTCTTGAAGTTCATATTCCAGCCTCAAAATCAAAGCTCACATCAGAAAATTCATTACAAACCATGATAAATAAAAAAATGTGAAAAAAGCCAAAGCAATGCAAGAGTCCTTTGTGATGTTGGGCTTGAATTAGTCACAAAGCAACCGGCTGTTTCCGGATTCATCCACCCCTCCCAGCTGATGGCCTTTGGAAAACAAATGGAATTCACCTGAAAATCGTTGTCTAACTTGATTTGTGGAGAATTAATTATCAGTTCTCTCTGCAAAAGTGTCCCATTTCTTTTTCTAAAACACAACAACTCATCTTCGTCGTGCTGCCTGTAGATTTCTAAGCATGACACGCCAATGTTTTTTTTTATATATATCATATTAAATCTGCTTTATAAACTCTTGTTTGTATTGCGTCAAAATAGAAAATTCGGGAAGGAAGAAGGCAAAACCAACTCTGACCCAGAAATCATTTAGGAAATTGCCGCTCAAGAAACCAAAATTCGGCCGAGGCACCCAAAACAAAGACAGAAAGCCAGAATTGCAGCAAGCCAACAGCTGTTTGTAATGAATTTTCTGATGTGATCTTTGATTTTGAGGCTGGAATATGGAGTTCAAGACCCGGAAGGAATGGTCTTTTTCAATCAGGGCACAGCTGTTGGCTTGCTGCAATTCTGGCTTTCTGTCATTGTTTTGGGTGCCTCAGCCGAATTTTGGATTCTTGAGCGGCAATTTCCTAAATGATTTCTCGGTCTGAGTTGGTTTTGCCTTCTTCCTTCCCAAATTTTGTATTCTGACACAATACAAACAAGAGATTAGAGAGAGGATCCATTATGAAATAAAAAACACAACCAATTTGGTTGTCATGCTTAGAAATCTAAAGATAGCATGATCAAGATGAGTTTTTGTGTTTTGGAAAAAGAAATGGAACATTTTTGCATAAGGGACAGATAAGTATTTCCTAAAAATCATATTCTGAGGCAGTACAAAGAAGAGTTTAGACTGATGATCCATTATTAAATAAAAAATACACCCATTTTGCATGTCATGCTTAGAAATCTACAGGCAACACGACTAAGATGAGACTTTGCATTTTGGAAAAATAATGGAATACTTTTTCAGAAGGAACCGATAAGTATTTTCCCTCAAATCAAGTGCGACGGCGATTTTCAGGTGAATTCAATTAGTTTTCCAAAACCAGTCAGCTAGGAAAGGTGGATGAATCTGGAAACAACCGGTTTCCTTGTGACTAAATCAAGCACAATAACCCACAGCACTCTTGCATTACTTTGGCTTTTTTACATTTGTCTTACTTATCATGGTTTGTAATGACTTTTTTTGGTTTTTTTTAACTTTTATTTAATGAATATAAATTTCCAAGGTACGACTTATGGATTACAATGGCTTCCCCCCCATACCGTCCCTCCCACCCACAACCCTCCCCTTTCCCATTCCTTCTCCCCTTCCATTCACATCAAGATTCATTTTCGTTTATCTTAATATACAGAAGATCAGCTTAGTATACATTAAGTAAGGATATCAACAGTTTGCTCCCACACAGAAACATAAAGTGAAAAATAATAGATGATTTTTTAAATGATCATGAAATCAGATCAGACCTATTGTCATGTTTAATCCCAGTGAGAGTCAAGTTGGGAATTGATAATTTCTTCTTTTTTTTACAGAAGATAAGTTTAGTATGCATTCAGTAAAGATTTCAACAGTTTGCACCCCCATAGAAACACAAAGTGAAACATATTGTTTGAGTACTCGTTATAGCATTAAATCTCAATGCACAGCACATTAAGGACAGAGATCCTACATGAGGAGTAAGTGCACAGTGACTCCTGTTGTTGACTTTACCAATTGACACTCCTGTCTATGGCATCAGTAATCTCCCTATGCTCCAGTCATGAGTTTCCAAGGCTATGGAAGCCCTCTGAGTTCTCCGACTCTTATCTTGTTTAGACAAGGTCATAGTCAAAGTAGAGGTTCTCTCCTCCCTTCAGAGAAAGGCACCTCCCTCTTTGAAGACCTGTTCTTTCCACTGGGATCTCACTCACAGAGATCTTTTGCCAGCGTGTCTTGGCTTTCCATGCCTGAAATACTCTCATGGGCTTCTCAGCCAGATCCGAATGCCTTTAGGGCTGATTCTGAGGCCAGAGTGCTGTTTGGGACATCTGCCATTCTATGAGTCTGCTGAGTATCTCACTTCCAATGTTGGATCACTCTCCCCTTTATTTATTCTATCGGTTAGTGTTAGCAGGTACTAGACTTGTTTATGTGCTCCCTTTGACTCTTAGTCCTTTCATTATGATCAGTTATGAACTGAAATTGATCACTTAGACTAGTGAGATGGCATTGGTACATGCCACCTTGATGGGATTGAATTGGAATCCCCTGCTATGTTTCTAACTCTACCATTTGGGGCAAGTCAGCTTGAGCATGTCCCAAATTATACATCTCTTCCCCCTCTTATTCCTACTCTTATGTTTAACAGGGATCACATTTCAGTTAATTTTCAACACTTAAGAATAACTGTGTGATAATTACAGAATTAAATCAGTCATATTAAGTAGAACAGCCAAAAATCTACTTAACGGGATAATGTATTAAGTTGTTCATTAACAGTCAGGGCTATGCTGATCAAGTCACTGTTTCCCATAGTGTCCATTTCACTTCAACAGGTTTCCTTTTTGGTGTTCAGTCAGTTGTCACTGATCAGGGAGAACATATGGTATTTGTCCCTTTGGGACTGGCTTATTTCACTCAGCATGATGTGTTCCAGATTCCTCCATTATGTTGCAAATGACTGGATTTCGTTGTTTCTTACCCGCGGTATAGTATTCTAAAGAGTACATATCCCATAATTTCTTTATCCAGTCTACCATTGATGGGCATTTAGGTTGATTCCAGGTCTTAGCTATTGTGAATTGAGCTGCAATAAACATTAGGGTGCAGACCTCTTTTTTGTTTGCGAATTTAAATTCCTTTGGGTAAATTCCAAGGAGTGGGATGGCTGGGTCGAACGGTAGGGTTATCTTCAGGTTTCTGAGGAATCTCCAGACTGACTTCCATAGTGGCTTGACCAGTTTGCATTCCCACCAACAGTGGGTTAGTGTCCCTTTTTCCCCACATCCTCAGCAACATCTATTGTTGGTAGATTTCTGCATGTGAGCCATTCTAACCGGGGTGAGGTGAAACCTCATTGTGGTTTTGATTTGCATTTCCCTGATTGCTAATGACCTTGAACATTTTTTCATGTGCTTGTTGGCCATTTGGATTTCCTCTTTTGAAAAATGTCTATTGAGGTCCTTGGCCCATCTCTTAAGTGGGTTGTTGGTTTTGTTTTTGTGGAGTTTCTTGATCTCTTTGTAGATTCTGGTTATTAACCCTTTATCTGTTGCACAGTTTGCAAATATTTTCCCATTCTGTCGGTTGTCTCTTCACTCTCCTGACTGTTTCTTTTGCAGTACAGAAACTTCTCAATTTGATGCAATCCCAATAGTTGATTTTGGCTTTGACTGCCTGTGCCTCCTGGGTCTTTTCCAGAAATTCTTTGCCTGTGCCAATATCTTGAAGGGATTCTCCAATGTTCTCTAGTAACTTGATGGTGTCAGGTCGTAGATTTAGGTCTTTAATCCATGTTGAGTGGATTTTTGTGTAAGGTGAAAGGTAGGGGTCTTGCTTCATGCTTCTGCACGTGGAAATCCAATTTTCCCAGCACCATTTATTGAATAGACTGTCCTTGCTGCAGGAATTAGTTTTAGATCCTTGATCAAATATAAGTTGGCTGTAGATGTTTGGGTTGATTTCTGGTGTTTCTATTCTGTTCCATTGGTCTATCCATCTGTTTCTGTACCAGTACCATGCTCTTTTGATAACAACTGCCCTGTGTTATGTCCTGAAATCTGGTATTGTGATGCCTCCAGCTTTGTTTTTGTTGTACAAGATTGCTTATGATATTCGAGGTCTCTTGTGCCTCCATATAAATTTCAGCACCATTTTTTGCAGATCTGAGAAGAAGGTCTTTGGTATCTTGATTGGTATTGCATTGAATCTATAAATTGCTTTTGGGAGAATGGACATTTTGATGATATTGATTCTTCCAATGCATGAGCATGGAAGATTTTTCCATTTCTTGGTATCCTCTTCTATTTCTTTCTTTAAGGTTTTGTAATTTTCATCGTAGAGATCTTTAACGTCCTTGGTTAAGTTTATTCCAAGGTATTTGATTGTTTTTGTAGCTATTGTGAATGGGATTGATCTTAGAAGTTCTTCCTCAGTCATGGCATTGTCTGTGTATACAAAGGCTGTTGTTGATTTTTGTGCATTGATTTTATATCCTGCTACTTTGCCAAACTCTTCTATGAGTTCCAATAGTCCCTTAGTAGAGTTCTTTGGATCCCCTAAATGAAGAATCATGTCATCTGCAAAGAGGGATAGTTTGAGTTCTTCCTTCCCAATTTGTATCCCTTTAATTTCTTTTTCTTGCCTAATAGCTCTGGCTAGAACCTCCAGAACTATATTAAATAGCAGTGGTGAGAGTGGGCATCCCCGTCTGGTACCAGATCTTAGTGGAAATGCTTCCAACTTTTCCCCATTCAATAGGATGTTGGCTGTGAGTTTTTCATAGATGGCTTTGATTGTATTGAGGAATGTTCCTTCCAAACCCAGTTTGCTTAGAGTTTTCATCATGTACGGGTGTTGTATTTTATCAAATGCTTTCTCGGCATCTATTGAGATAATCATATGGTTTTTCTTCTGCAGTCTGTTAATGTGGTGTATCACATTGATTGTTTTGAGCACATTAAACCATCCCTGCATACCAGGGATAAATCCCACTTGGTTTGAGTGGATGATCTTTCTGATGTGTTGTTGCATTCTATTGGCGAGAATTTTATTGAGGATTTTTGCATCTATGTTCATCAGGGATATTGGTCTGTATTTCTCTTTCAGTGCTGCATCTTTTTCCGGCTTAGGAATTAAGGTGATGCTGGCTTCATAGGAAGAATTTGGGAGGATTCCCTCTTCTTCGATTGTTCTGAATCATTTGAGAAGAATTGGAGTCAGTTCTTCTTTAAATGTCTGGTAGAATTCAGCATTGAATCCACCTGGTCCTGGCCTTTTCTTTGTTGGGAGGGCTTTTATTACTGTTTCAATTTCTGCCTCAGTTATGGGTCTTTTAGGTTTTCTATGTCTTCCTGGTTCAATTTAGGTAGGTTGCATGTGTCCAGGAATCTATCCATTTCTGATAGGTTTCCCTGTTTGCTGGCATACAAGTCCTTGTAGTAATTTCTGATGATTCTTTTTATTTCTGTGGTGTCTGTTGTTACGTTTCCTTTTTCATGTCTGATTTTATTGATTTGGGTCTTTTCTTTTTTTAGTTAGTTGGGCCAATGGGGTGTCAATTTTGTTTATTTTTTCAAAAAACCAGCTCCTCGTTTGGCTGATTTTTTGTAATGTTTTTCTTGATTCAATCCTGTTGATTTCTTCTCTGATTTTAATTATTTCTCTTCTCCTACTAGGTTTGAGTCTGCTTTGCTGTAGGTTTTGTAGATCCTTGAGGTGAATTGAAAGCTCATCTATTTGGTGCCTTTCCAATTTCTTGCTGTAGGCACCTATTGATATAAACTTTCCTCTTAACACCGCTTCTGCTGCGTCCCATAAGTTTTGGTATGTTGTGCTGTTATCCTCATTTACTTCCAGAAAATTTTTGATTTCTCTTTTGATTTCTTCTATGACCCATTGTTCATTCAGGAGCATGTTGTTCAATCTTCATGTGTTTGTGTATGCTCTAGTGATTCCTGAGTTGCTAATTTCCAACTTCATTCCTTTATGGTCTGAGAAGCTGCATGGTATGATTCTAATTCTTTTGAATTTGCTGAGACTTGCTTTATGGCCTAGTATGTGGTCAATCCTAGAGAAGGTTCCATGTACTGCTGAGAAGAATGTAAAATCTTTAGCTGTAGGACTGAAAGTTCTGTAAATATCTGTTAGATCCATTTGACCTATAGTTTCATTTAAATCTACTGTATCCTTGTTGATCTTCTGTCCTGTTGATCTGTCTATTTCTGAGAGTGGAGTACTGAAGTCCCCCAGTACTAGTGTATTGGGGTCTAAGTCTCCCTTTAAGTCTGTTAACAAATCTTTTAGATAAACTGGTGCCCTGTAGTTAGGTGCATATACATTGATAATTGTTAAATCTTCTTGTTTTATTGATCCCTTAATCATGATATAGTGTCCTTCTTTGTCTCTCTTAACAGTTTTTGTGGTAAAGTTTATGTTGTCCGATATTAAGATGGCTACGCCCGCTCTTTTTTCATTTCTGCTGGCATGGTATAACTTTTTCCAGCCTTTCACTTTCAGTCTGTATGGATCTTTGTTGGAAAGATGTGTTTCTTGTAAGCAGCGAATAGATGGGTTTTGTTCCTTAACCCAATCAGCCAATCGGTGTCTTTTAACTGGACAGTTCAGGCCATTCACGTTCAATGTGACTAATGAAAAGTGGTAACTTTGCCCTGCCATTTGCCAAAGATAAGTTCTAATATATGCTTTGAATTCCCTGTGATCTTTTGCTGTGAGGATTCCTTCCTTGGTTTCCTTCCTTTACCTTCTTTTATATTGATGACCGTGTTTCTGTGTTTCTGTGTGTAACACATCTTTAAGCATCTGTTGCAGGGCTGGACGAGTGGCAACAAATACTTTTAATTTCTGTTTGCTGTGAAAAGTCTTTATTTCACCTTCATTCACAAATGTGAGCTTTGCAGGATATAATATTCTGGGCTGGCAGTTTTTCTCTCTTAGTACCTGGGCTATATCTCGCCATTGCCTCCTAGCTTGTAGAGTTTCTGATGAGAAGTCAGCTGTGAGTCTGATTGGAGGTCCTCTGAGAGTAATCTGACGTTTCTCTCTTGCACATTTTAGGATCTTTTCTTTATGTTTCACTGTGGAGAGTTTAATTACAACGTGTCGTGGTGAGGATCTCTTTTGGTCGTGTTTATTATGGGTTCTGTGAGCTTCCTGTACTAGGATGTCTCTGTCCTTCTCCAAACCTGGGAAATTTTCTGCTAATATCTCACTAAAAAGGCCTTCTAATCCTTTCTCCCTCTCCATGCCTTCAGGAACTCCTAGAACCCGAATGTTGGTTTTTTTAATAGTATCCTGAAGATTCCTGACAATATGTTTTAGATTTCTAATTTCCTCTTCTTTTCTTTGGTTTGACTGTATATTTTCCAGTGATCTGTCTTCTAATTCCGATATTCTCTCTTCTGCTTCACCCATTCTGTTTGTAAGGCTCTCTATTGTTTTTTTCATTTGATCTCTTGAATTCTTCACTTCAGTCACTATCACAGTTTCTTGTTGTACTAGTTGTTTTGTTTCATTTTGATTCCTCCTTAATATTTCATTTTCATGAGAGAGATTTTCTATCTTGTCCATTAAGGATTTCTGTAGTTCAAGACTTTGTTTCTGAGAACTTCTTAATGTTCTCATCAATTTTTTGAGATCTGCTTCTTGCATTTCTTCTAACTCATCATCTTCATAATCTTGAATTGGGGTGTCTTTTTCATTTGAGGGCTTCATGGTGACTTCCTTGTTTTTATTACCTCGGTTTTTGCGTTTGTTATTTGGCATATTGGAGATATTTGGTTCCTTCACTGTGGTGCTTTTCTTGTTATACTATGACTCTAGATTAAGTGGACTATCTGTTTTTGATGGAGCCTTAGGGCTTGAGATGGGTGTGGCCTGAGAGCTCTGTTTGTTGTGCCAAAGGAGACACTCCAAGGTTAGGCGTGGTAAATCTCTCTCTCTCTCTCTCTCTCTTTATTTTTTTGATTCAAAAGGGAAGTTATTCTGCACAGCTGAATGAAGTTGGAGGTAGTTAGCAGGCAAATGATATACCCACAGGAGCCAGAGATCGGAAGCTCTTTCCCAAGGACCACACAGGGAATCTGTTCGGCCCTCGGAGTGGGCTCAAATTCTCCTTCAGTCTCCCACTGGGTTGCCAAAGTTATGGAATTGTAGCGTCTCTGGAGAGTGCTCACGTGAATTCCGTGAGTTCTCTCCCCCACTGTCTCTTTTTTCACAGTCTCAGTTCAGTAGCACCACAAATTTACTAGGTCCTAATCTCCTGTTAATTCGCCCGGCCCAGAGTCAGGTTTTTCTGCTAGGCTCAGGGCCGGTGCAGACCTGAGGTCACTCTGGTTATGACGTATGTCCAAGATGGCACCTGTGCTTTGTCTTGCTCGCCCTTGAGAGGTGAGCGGAGAGAGAGAAACCCGTGTCCATACCAGTCACCTTTTTTTTATCTCTCTCTCTCTCTTACAGTCAGTTCACCAGTTAGCCTGGTGAACTCCCCCCCTCGGGGGTCGTTCCCTCTTGTCTCCTCTCTCCGCTTGCCTGCCGGTGTCTCGGGCTATTGAGGTTCGGCTCACCTCGCGTTCCAGCGCTGGTGTGTTGATTCTGACACTGGTGTCCCGAACTGTGGGCTCCCACGCTCTCCACGCAGGTTCGCTGTGAATCACGCGTTCCGGAAGAGTTTCTTCTACTGTTTCCTCCCCTACTCTTCCTTGAACCTGCAGTATCTCCACTTTTATTAAGCTATCTCTCCCCGGACTATCAGTGTGCTCCCTTCCTATTCCGCCATCTTGCCTCCTACTTCAGAGTGTGTCTCTCTTGACCCAGTAGATTTGCCATATCCCATTTGCTTAAGGTAAATAGTCACAGCTGCAAAGCATTAAATTTTGACCAAGATGAGTTTTTGTGTTTTGAAAAAGAAATGGAACGCTTTTGAAGAGGGGACCGATAATTATTTCCCCCAAAATCAAGTATTACAGCGATTTGCAGGTGAATTCAATTAGTTTTCCAAAGCCAGTCAGCTGGGACCGGTGGATGAATCCGGAAACAGCCGGTTTCCTTTTACTAAATCAAGCCCAATATCACAAAGGAATCTTGCATTTCTTTGGCTTTTTTCACATTTGCCTTCTTTATCATGTTTTGTAATGAATTTTCTGATGTGAGCTTTGATTTTGAGGCTGAATATGGAGTTCAAGACACGGAAGGAATGGTCTTTTTCAATCAGGGCACAGCTGTTGGCTTGCTGCAATTCTGGCTTTCTGTCATTGTTTTGGGTGCCTCGGCCGACTTTTGGTTTCTTGAGCGGCAATTTCCTAAATGACTTCTGGGTCTGAGTTGGTTTTGCCTTCTTCCTTCCCAAATTTATATTCTGACGTAAAACAAACAAGAGTTTAGACAGAGGATCCATTATGAAATAAAAAACACAACTAATTGGTGTGTCTTGCTTAGAAATCTACTGGCAGCACGACCAAGATGAGTTTTTGTGTTTTGGAAAAAGAAATGGAACCCTTTTGCAGAACGAACCGATAAGTATTTCCCCCAAATCAAGTTTGACGGCAATTTTCAGGTGAATTCAATTAGTTTCCCAAAGGCAGTCAGCTGGGAGGGGTGGATGAATCCGGAAAGAGCTGGTTTCCTTGTGACTAAATCAAGCCAAATAACCCAAGGCACTCTTGCATTTCTCTGGCTTTTTTACATTTGTCTTATTTATCATGGTTTGTAATGAATTTTCTGATATGAGCTTTGATTTTGAGGCTGGAATATGGAGTGCAAGACACGGAAGGAATGGTCTTTTTCAATCAGGGCACAGCTGTTGGCTTGCTGCAATTCTGGCTTTCTGTCATTGTTTTGGGTGCCTCAGCCGACTTTTGGTTTCTCGAGAGGCAATTTCCTAAATGACTTCTGGGCCTGAGTTGGTTTTGCCTTCTTCCTTTCCAAATTTGTATTCTGACGCAAAACAAACGAGAGTTTAGACAGAGGATCCATTATGAAATACAAAAAACACAACCATTTTGCATGTCATGCTGGGAAATCTACAGGCTGCACGACCAAGATGAGTTTTTGTGTTTTGGAACAGGAAATGGAACCCTTTTGCAGAGGGGACCGATAATTAATTCCCCCAAATCAACTGTGATGGCGATTTGCAGGTGAATTCAATTAGTTTTCCAAAGCCAGTCAGCTGGGACCGGCGGATGAATCCGGAAACAGCCGGTTTCCTTGTGACTAAATCAAGTCCTAAATCACAATGGAATCTTGCATTTCTTTGGATTTTTTCACATTTGCCTTATTTATCATGGTTTGTAATGAATTTTCTGATGTGATCTTCGATTTTGAGGCTGGAATATGGAGTTCAAGACACGGAAAGAATGGTCTTTTTCAATCAGGGCACAGCTGTTGGCTTGCTGCAATTCTGGCTTTCTGTCATTGTTTTGGGTGCTTCGGCCGACTTTTGGTTTCTTGAGCGGCAATTTCCTAAATGACTTCTGGGTCTGAGATGGTTTTGCCTTCTTCCTTCCCAAATTTTGTATTCTGATGTAAAACAAACAAGAGTTTAGACAGAGGATCTATTATGAAATAAAAAAAAAACAACTAATTGGTGTGTCTTGCTTAGAAATCTACTTGCAGCATGACCAAGATTAGTTTTTGTGTTTTGGAAAAAGAAATGGAACCCTTTTGCAGAAGGAACCGATAAGTATTTCCCCCAAATCAAGTTTGACGGCGATTTTTAGGTGAATTCAATTAGTTTTCCAAAGGCAGTCAGCTGGGAGGGGTGGATGAATCTGGAAACAGCTGGTTTCCTTGTGACTAAATCAAGCCAAATATCCCAAGGCACTCTTGCATTTCTCTGGCTTTTTTACATTTGTCTTATCTATCATGGTTTGTAATGAATTTTCTGATGTGAGCTTTGATTTTGAGGCTGGAATATGGAGTTCAAGACACGGAAGGAATGGTCTTTTTCAATCAGGGCACAGCTGTTGGCTTGCTGCAATTCTGGCTTTCTGTCTTTGTTTTGTGTGCCTCAGACGACTTTTGGTTTCTTGAGAGGCAATTTCCTAACTGACTTCTGGGTCTGAGTTGGTTTTGCCTTCTTCCTTTCCAAATTTTGTATTCTGACGTAAAACAAACAAGAGTTTAGACAGAGGATCCATTATGAAATAAAAAAACCACAACCATTTGGCGTGTCAGGCTTAGAAATCTACTGGCAGCACGACCAAGATGAGTTTTTGTGTTTTGGAAAAAGAAATGGAACCCTTTTGCAGAAGGAATTGATAAGTATTTCCCCCAAATCAAGTTTGACGGTGATTTTTAGGTGAATTCAATTAGTTTTCCAAAGGCAGTCAGCTGGGAGGGGTGGATGAATCTGGAAAGAGCTGGTTTCCTTGTGACTAAATCAAGCCATATATCCCAAGGCACTCTTGCATTTCTCTGGCTTTTTTACATTTGTCTTATTTATCATGGTTTGCAATGAATTTTCTGATGTGAGCTTTGATTTTGAGGCTGGAATATGGAGTTCAAGACACGGAAGGAATGGTCTTTTTCAATCAGGGCACAGCTGTTGGCTTGCTGCAATTCTGGTTTCTGTCTTGGTTTTGTGTGCCTCAGACGACTTTTGGTTTCTTGAGAGGCAATTTCCTAACTGACTTCTGGGTCTGAGTTGGTTTTGCCTTCTTCCTTTCCAAATTTTGTATTCTGACTTAAAACAAACAAGAGTTTAGACAGAGGATCCATTATGAAATAAAAAAAAAAAAACACAACCATTTGGCGTGTCAGGCTTAGAAATCTACAGGCAACATGACCAAGATGAGTTTTTGTGTTTTTGAAAAAGAAATGGAACGCTTTTGAAGAGGGGACCGATAATTAATTCCCCCAAAATCAAGTGTCACAGCGATTTTCAGGTGAATTCAATTAGTTTTCCAAAGGCAGTCAGCTGGGAGGGGTGGATGAATCTGGAAACAGCTGGTTTCCTTGTGACTAAATCAAGCCAAATAACCCAAGGCACTCTTGCATTTCTCTGGCTTTTTTACATTTGTCTTGTTTATCATGTTTTGTAATGAATTTTCTGATGTGAGCTTTGATTTTGAGGCTGGAATATGGAGTTCAAGACATGGAAGGAATGGTCTTTTTCAATCAGGGCACAGCTGTTGGCTTGCTGCAATTCTGGCTTTCTGTCTTTGTTTTGTGTGCCTCAGCCGACTTTTGGTTTCTTGAGAGGCTATTTCCTAAATGACTTCTGGGTCTGAGATGGTTTTGCCTTCTTCCTTCCCAAATTTTGTATTGTGACGTAAAACAAACAAGAGTTTAGACAGAGGATCCATTATGAAATAAAAAAAAAAAAAACTAATTGGCGTGTCAGGCTTAGAAATCTACTGGCAGCACGACCAAGATGAGTTTTTGTGTTTTGGAAAAAGAAATGGAACCCTTTTGCAGAAGGAACCGATAAGTATTTCCCCCAAAGCAAGTTTGACGGCGATTTTTAGGTGAATTCAATTAGTTTTCCAAAGGCAGTCAGCTGGGAGGGGTGGATGAATATGGAAAGAGCTGGTTTCCTTGTGACTAAATCAAGCCAAATAACCCAAGGCACTCTTGCATTTCTCTGGCTTTTTTACATTTGTCTTATCTATCATGGTTTGTAATGAATTTTCTGATGTGAGCTTTGATTTTGAGGCTGGAATATGGAGTGCAAGACATGGAAGGAATGGTCTTTTTCAATCAGGGCACAGCTGTTGGCTTGCTCCAATTCAGGATTTCTGTCATTGATTAGGGTGCCTCAGCCAACTTTTGGTTTCTTGAGAGGCAATTTCCTAAATGACTTCTGGGTCTGAGATGGTTTTGCCTTCTTCCTTCCCAAATTTTGTATTCTGACGTAAAACAAACAAGAGTTTAGACAGAGGATTCATTATGAAATAAAAAAAAAACACAACCATTTGGCATGTCAGGCTTAGAAATCTACTGGCAGCACGACCAAGATGAGTTTTTGTGTTTTGGAAAAAGAAATGGAACCCTTTTGCAGAAGGAATTGATAAGTATTTCCCCCAAATCAAGTTTGACGGTGATTTTTAGGTGAATTCAATTAGTTTTCCAAAGGCAGTCAGCTGGGAGGGGTGGATGAATCTGGAAAGAGCTGGTTTCCTTGTGACTAAATCAAGCCATATATCCCAAGGCACTCTTGCATTTCTTCGGCTTTTTTCTCATTTATCATGGTTTGTCATGAATTTTCTGATGTGAGCTTTGGTTTTGAGGCTGGAATATGGAGTTCAAGACACGGAAGGAATGGTCTTTTTCAATCAGGGCACAGCTGTTTGCTTGCTGCAATTCTGGCTTTCTGTCATTGTTTTGTGTGCCTCAGCCGAATTTTGGTTTCTTGAGTGGCGATTTCCTAACTGATTTCTGGGTCTGAGTTGGATTTGCCTTCTTCCTTCCCAAATTTTGTATTCTGACGTAAAACAAACAAGAGTTTAGACAGAGAATCCATTATGAAATAAAAAAAAAAAATACGGTTTCATGTTTAGAAACCTAGAGCCAGCATGACCAAGATGAGTTTTTGTGTTTTTGAAAAAGAAATGGAAACCTTTCGCTGAAGGAACCCATAAGTATTTTCCCTCAAGTCAAGTTTGAAGGTGATATTCAGGTGAATTCAATTAGTTTTCCAAAGCCAGTCAGCTGGGAGGGGTGGATGAATCCAGAAACAGCCTGTTTCCTTGTGACTAAATCCAGCCAATATCACAAAGGACTCTTGCATTTCTTTGGCTTTCTTCCCATTTGTCTTATTTATCATGGCTTGTAAGGAATTTTCTGATGTGAGCTTTGGTTTTGAGGCTGGAATATGGAGTTCAAGACACGGAAGGAATGGTCTTTTTCAATCAGGGCACAGTTGTTGGCTTGCTCCAATTCTGGCTTTCTGTCATTGTTTTGGGTGCCTCAGCTGACTGTTGGTTTCTTGAGCCGCCATTTTCTAAATGATTTCTCGGTCTGAGTTGGTTTTTCCTTCTTCTTTCCCAAATTTTGTGTTCAGACGTAATACAAACAAGAGCTATACGGAGGATCCATAATGAAATAAAAAACACAACAAATTGCCGTTTCATGCTTAGAAATCTACAGGCAGCACGACTAAGATGAGTTTTTGTGTTTTGGAACAAGAAATGGAACCCTTTTGCAGAGGTGACCGATAATTAATTCCCCCCAAACCAAGTTTTAATTTGCTTTTCAGGTGAATTCAATTAATTTTGCAAAGCCAGTCTGCTGGTAGTGGTCGATGAATCCGCAAACAGCCGGTTTCCTTGTGACTAAATCTAGCCAATATCACAAAGGAATCTTGCATTTCTTTGGCTTTTTTCAAATTTTTCTTACTTATCATGGTTTGTAATGAATTTTCTGAGGTGAGCTTTGATTTTGAAGCTGGAATATGGAATTAAGACACGGAAGGAATGGTGTTTTTCAATCATGGCTCAGCTGTTGGCTTACTCCAATTCTGGCTTTCTGCCATGATTTTGGGTGCCTCAGCCAACTTTTGGTTTGTTGAGCGACAATTTCCTAAATGACTTCTGGGTCTGAGTTGGTTTTGCCTTCTTCCTTCCAAAATTTTGTATTCTGACGCAATGAAAACAAGAGTTTAGACTGTGGATCCATTATGAAATAAAAAAACACAACCAATTGGCATGTCATTCTTAGAAATCTACAGGCCGCATGACAATGATGAATTTTTGTGTTTTGGAAAATAAATGGAACCCTTTTGCAGAGGGGATCGATAAGTATTTCGCACCAAATCAAGTTTGAGGGCGATTCTCAGATGAATTTAATTGGTTTTACAAAGCCAGTCTGCTGGATGTGGTGGATGAATACGGAAACAACCCGTTTCCACCCAAATCACATTTGACAGTGATTTCCAGGTGAATTCAATTAGTTTTCCAAAGCCAGTCAGATGGGATGGGTGGATGAATCCGGAAACAGCCGGTTTCCTTGTGACTAAATCAAGCCCAATATCACAAAGGCCTCTTGCATTTCTTTGGCTTTTTTCACATTTGTCTTATTTATCATGGTTTGTAATGAATTTACTGATGTGAGCTTAGATTTTGAGGCTGGAATATGGAGTTCAAGACACGGAAGGAATGGTCTTTTTCAATCAAGGCACAGCTGTTGGCTTGCTGCAATTCTGGTTTCTGTCATTATTTTGGGTGCCTCAGCCGACTTTTGGTTTCTTGAGCGGCATTTTCCTAAATGGTTTCTGGGTCTGAGTTGGTTTTGCCTTCTTCCTTCCGAAATTTTGTATTCTGATGCAATACAAACAAGAGGTATACAGAGGATCCGTTATCTTTAAAAACACAACCAGTTGACATGTCATTCTTAGAAATCTACAGGAATCATGACCAAGATGAGTTTTTGTGTTTTGGAAGAAGATATGGAACCCTTTTGCTGAGGGGACTGAGAATTCATTCCCCCCAAATCAAGTTTAACGGCGATTTTCAGGTGAATTCAATTAGTTTTCCAAAGCCAGTCTGCTGGGAGGAGTGGATGTAACCGGAAACAGCCTATTTCCACCCAAATCAAGTTTGACAGTGATTTTCAGGTGAATAAAATTAGTTTTCCAAAGCCTTTCATATCGGAGGGGTGGAAGAATCTGGAAACAGCGGGTTCCTTGTGACTAAATCAAGCCAATATCACAAAGGAATCTTGCATTTCTTTGGCTTTTTTCCCATTTGTATTATTTATCATGGTTTGTAATGAATTTTCTGATGTGAGCTTTGATTTTGAGGCTGGAATATGGAGTTCAAGACACGGAAGGAATGGTCTTTTTCAATCAGGGCACAGCTGTTGGCTTGCTCCAATTCTGGCTTTCTGTCATTGTTTTGGGTGCCTCGGCCGACTTTTGGTTTCTTGAGCGGCAATTTCCTAAATGATTTCTGGGTCTGAGTTGGTTTTGCCTTCTTCTTTCCAAAATTTTGTATTCTGACTCAAAACAAACAAGAGTTTAGACAGAGGATCCTTTATGAAATAAATAACACAACCTATTGGATTGTCATGCTTCCAATCAACAGGCAGCACGAACAATATGACATTTTGTGTTATGAAAAAGAAAGGAAACCCTTTGGCAAAAGGGACCGATAAGTCTTCCTCAAAAATCAAGGTTGATGGTGATTTTCAGGTGAATTTAATTAGTTTTCCAAAGCCAGTCAGCTGGGAGGGGTGGATGAATCCGGAAACTGCCAGTTTCCTTGTGACTAAATCAAGCCCAATGTCACAAAGGACTCTTGCATTTCTTTGGCTTTTTCACATTTGTATTATTTATCATGGTTTGTAATGTATTTCTGATGTGAGCTTTGATTTTGAGGCTGGAATATGGAGTTCAAGACACGGAAAGAATGGGCTTTTTCAATCAGGGCACAGCTGTTGGCTTGCTCCAATTCTGGCTTTCTGTCATTGTTTTGGGTGCCTCAGCTGACTTTTGGTTTCTTGAGCGGCAATTTCCTAAATGATTTCTGGGTCTGAGTTGGTTTTGCCTTCTTCCTTCCAAAATTTTGTATTCTGACACAATACAAACAAGAGTTATACAGAGGATCCATTATGAAATAAAAAACATAACCAATTGGCGTATCATGCTTAGAAATATACAGGCAGTACGACCAAGATGAGATTTTGTGTTATAGAAAAAAATGGAACACGTTTGCAGAGGTTACTGAGAATTCATTCCCCCCAAATCAAGTTTGACGGCGATTTTCAGGTGAATTCAATTAGTTTTCCAAAGCCAGTCAGCTGGGAGTGGTGGATGATTCCAGAAACAGGCCGTTTCCACCCAAATCAAGTTTGAGAGTGATTTTCAGGTGAATTCAATTAGTTTTCTAAAGCCAGTCAGCTGGGAGGGGTGGATGAATCAGGAAACAGCCGGTTTCCTTGTGACAAAATCAAGCCCGATATCACAAAGGACTCTTGCATTTGTTTGGCTTTTTCACATTTTTCTTATTTATCATGGTTTGTAATGAATTTTCTGATGTGAGCTTTGATTTTGAGGCTGGAATATGGAGTTCAAGACATGGAAGGAATGGTCTTTTTCAATCAGGGCACAGCTGTTCGCTTGCTCCAATTCTGGCTTTCTGTCATTGTTTTGGGTGCCTCAGCCAGCTTTTGGTTTCTTGAGCAGCAATTTCCTAAATGACTTCTGGGTCTGAGTTGGTTTTGCCTTCTTCCTTCCAAAATTTTGTATTCTGACACAATACAAACAAGAGTTATACAGAGGATCCATTATGAAATAAAAAACACAACCAATTGGTGTGTCATGCTTAGAAATCTACAGGCAGCATGACCAAGATGAGATTTTGTGTTTTAGAAAAAGAAATGGAACCCTTTTGCACAGCGGACTGATTATTCATTCCCCCAAAATCAAGTTTGACGGCGATTTTCAGGTGAATTCAAGTAGATTTCTGGGTGTGAGTTGGTTTTGCCTTCTTGCTTCCCAAAATTTGTATTCTGGCGCATTACAAACTAGTGTTTAGACAGAGGTTCCATTATGAAATTTAAAAAAAAATTCCTATTTCCTTTTAGAAATGTACAGGCAACACGATCAAGATGAGTTTTTGTGTTTTGGAAAATGAAATGGAACCCTTTTGCAGAGGGGACTGAAAATTAATTCCCCCCAAATCAAGTTTTACTTTGCTTTCCTGTGAATTCAATTAGTTTTCCACAGCCAGTCAGATGGGATGGGTGGATGAATCCGGAAACAGCTGGTTTCCTTTTGACTAAATCAAGCCCAGTATCACAAAGGACACTTGCATTTCTTTGGCTTTTTCACATTTGTCTTATTTATCATGGTTTGTAATGAATTTTCTGATGTGAGCACACCGGGTTCTAGTCCCAGTCGGGGTGCCGGATTCTGTTCTGGTTACCCCTCTTCCAGATGAGCCCTCCATGTGGCCAGGGTGTGCAGTAGGATGCCCCAAGTGCTTGGGTCCTGCACCACATGGGAGAGCAGGATAAGCACCTGGCTCCTGTCTTCGGATCAGCGAGGTGCGCCGGCTGCAGTGCGCTGGCTGAGGCGGCCATTGGAGGGCGAACCAATGGCAACAGAAGACCTTTCTCTCTGTCTCTCTTTCTCACTGTCCACTCTGCCCGTAAAAAATAAGATGTTTTTTAAAAAAATAAAATTGACACATAATTGGGCAACTAACCAAAAAATGATGCAAATTAATAAAACTAGAGATAAAAAAGGAAATGTAGCAACAGACACCATAAAGTGAATAACAAGAAATTAATACAAAGAGATGCATGTCAACAAGCTGGAAACATAAATGAAATGGACAGGTTCCTGGAAACAACCTAGCTACATTGAGCAATGAATACGTAGAAAACTTAAACAGCCAAATTTCCAAGATGAAAATTGAATCAGTAATAAAGACCCTCTCAATAAAGAAAAGCCGAGGTCCTGATGGCTTCACTGCTGAATTTTAACAGACATTTTAATTAGAACTAATATCAATTCTTCTCAAGTTATTCAAAACATTTGAAACAAAGGGAATTTTCATAAAATCTTTCTATGAACCCAGCATCACCTTCAATTCTAAACATCGAAAAAAGACACAATAGAGAAAGGAACTACACACCAATTTCCCTAAATCAAATAGATGCAAAAATCCTTACTAAAATTCTAGTCCATAGAATCCAACAACACATCTAAAGATCATTCATCCAGACCAAGTGGAATTTATCCTTGGTATGCATGGATGGTTCAATATTTGCAAATCCATCAATGTGATACATCACATTAACAAATTTAAGAACAAAAACCAAATCTCTATATGCAGAGAAAGCATTTGATAAAATACAACACCCTTTCATGATGAAAACTGAGCAAATTGAGTACAGAGGAAAATCTCTTGAAACAATCAAGGAAATTTATGACAAAAATATAGTCAGCATCCCTTTGAATGAGGAAAAGTTAGAAGCATTCTCACTGAGATCTGGAACTGGACAAGGATGCCCACGCTCAACATTGCTATTCAGTATAATCCTGGAAGATTTAACCAGAGCCATTAGCCAGAAAAAGAAATCAAGGCACACAAATTGGTAAAGAGAAAGTCAAACTATCTCTATTTGCAGATGACATCTCTATTTACAGATAGATCCAAAAGACTCCTCCAAGAGATTATGTGAACTCATGGAAGAGTTTGGTAAAGTAGGAGGTTATACAACCAATACACAGGCATTAAAACAGCCTTTGTATACACGGATCGTATACACAATGGCATGTTTCAGAAAGAACTTCTCAGATCATTCCCATTCACAATAGCATGGAGTAAATTTAACCAACAATGCCAAAGATCTTTATGATGTGAATTATAAAACATTAAAAAAGAAATAGAAGACACAAAATGGAAAAAAATCCATGTTCATGAATTATAAGTAGCAATATCATCAAACTGTCCATTATTCTAAAATCAATTTACAAATTCAATGTGATACCAATCAAAATAGCAAAGACATTCTTCTAAGATCTAGAATAATGATCAAGAAACACAGGAGGCCTTGCATAGCTAAAGCAATATTATAGAACAAAAACAAAGCCAGAGGCATCACAATACAAGGTCTCAAGACATGCTTCAAGGCAGTTATAATAAAAGCAGCCTAGTAATGGTGAAAAAAAAGATTGATGGTGGTTCTAGTCCTAGCTGCTCTTCTTCCTATACAGTTCTCTGCTATGCCCTGGGAAAAAATAGAATATGGCCTAAGTCCTTTGGAACCTGTACCCATGTGCGAGACCCTGAAGAAGTTCTTGGCTTCAGATCAGCACAGCTCTTGGCATTGCAGCCATCTGGGGAGTGAACCATCAGGTGCAAGACTTCTATCTCTGTCTCTACCTCTCTCTGTAACTCTGTCTTTCAAATAAATTCAATAAATCTTTAAAAAGAACACAGTGAGGTTTCACCTCATTCCAGTTAGAATTGCTTTCATACAGAAATCAACAAGCAGCAAATGCTGATGAGAATATGAAGCAAAAGGTACCCCAACCCATTGCTGGTGGGAATGTAAACCTGTAAAGCCACTATGAAAGACCATTTGGAGATACCTCAGAAATCTGAATATAGACCTACCACAGGCCGCTGCCATTTCACTCCTGGATTTTACCCAATGGAAATGAAATCAGCAAATGAAAAAATGTTATCTGTACCTCGATGTTTATTAAAGCTGCATTCACAATAGCTAAGACATGGAATTGACCTAAATGCCCTTCAACTAAAGACTGGATAAGGAAATTATGGGATATATACTCTATTGTATACTACACAATGGATAAAAACAATGAAATCCATTCATTTGCAACAAAATGAATGAATCTGAAAAACATACTGAGTGAAATAAGACACTCCCAATATACTAATACCACATGTTTTCCTTGATCTCTGACAACTAACAGAGCACGTAAAAGAAAATCTGTAAAATTGAGATTGACACTTTGAGAAGCAATGATTGAACAGCTTTGGTCTTGACTGTTGAGAATGAGTTTTTCTTTTTTTCTATCTGTCATACTATTTGTTGAACTCTTTCTTAACATTGAGTTAATCATGTGTTTATTTTTTTATTTAATAAATGTGAATTTACAAAGTGCAACTTTTGTATTGTTGTGGCTTCCCCCCCAATCTCCCTCCCTCCTGTGACCCTTCCCTCTCCCACTCCCTCTCCCATCCTGCTCTTCATTGAGTTTCATTTCAATTACCTTCATATACAGAAATAAACTTAGTATATACTAAGCAAGGATTTCAACAGGCTGCCTTCACACAACTGCACAATCTATAGGGTATTTTTCAACTAGTAATGCTGCCTTTAAGTTTCATAGTAAAGCACATTAAGGACAAAGATCCTACATGGGGAGCATGTACCCAGTGACTCCCATTGTTGATTTAACAATTGACACTCTTATTTATGATGTCAGCAATCATCTGAGGCTCTTGCCATGAGCTGTCTAGGGTATGGGTGCCCATTGAGTTCACCAACTCTGAACTTGTTTAATCAAGGCCGTATCACAGTGAAGGTTTATAAAGTCAATTGAAAATAAATCTCATTAAGCATAACGTTTGGAATAACATAGGAAGGAGGAATTTTGTAACTCTGAAGCTCTATTGTCCTGCATACTTTCCTACAGTTTACTTCTAAAGGTACAGTTTAAAATCGTGATATGGGACCACAAATCCCATCAAACTCGATAGTAAAAATGTCACCTTAATTGTTAAAGTGAACATATTAAGTGTTAAATTGATAATATAGCTAGGATTACATGTAATGGATCATATAAATAATATAAAATGTCTGGTAAAAATAAACAGAATTAAAAAGGAGAGAATATTCCATAATGGGGAGCAGTACACAGAGCAGACACATAGAATGAGAATCACATTAAATAACACTCTATCCTCAGAATCAGCCCATAAGCCATTCTGGTCATGTTAAAGTCACATGAGAGCAATTCAAGCATCAAAAGCCAAGACAACGTGGTAAATAAATGTTCTACCTAAAGGATCTCTGTGAGAGAGACCCCAGTGGAAAGAAGTGGCCATAAAAGAAGGATGTACTTTTGTCTGACAGGTGGAGAGTACTTCAAATTTGCTTGTGGACTTGTCTAGATACTGATACAGATTTTGGATACAGAGGCTACTATAGCCATTGTAGCTTCTATAACCTAGGCAGCTCATGACAAGAGTTTTGGGTGATCACTGATATCATACATAAGAGTGTTATTTGTTAAATTAACAACAGGAGTCACTGTGCACATAGTCTCCATAAAGGACTTCTGTCCACAATGAATTATATTATGAGAATTAACTGTAAAACTAGTTCTCAGTTTGTGTGTGTGTGTTTTTCTGTATGAGTTTGTTCGTATGTGCAAAATTGTTGAAATCTACTTTGTAAAATTTGGTCTTCTATGTATAAAGCTAAACAAAAATGTATCTTAAAGGATAATGGAACTTGGAATGAGCAAGGGAGGAGGAGTGGGGTGAGAGTGGAGGAGGGAGGGCAGCATAGTGAGAAGAATCACTATATTCCTAAAGTTGTACTGATGAGATTTGTACTCATTAAATAAAATGTTTCTTTGAGATATAAAAAGAAACAAGAAGAATGATTTGTATGATTCCTGAGTAATTGCTTCACTCTCAAGACAAAATGCATGATGCAAAAGAATTCATCCTCAACCACACACTAATGAAGTGGAACTCTAGTGGTTAAATTTTAGGGTTTCAAACTCATATTTGAAAGGCATGTGTTAAAAATAGATGAATTCTTATTTCAGCTCAATTCACAATATCTAGAACCTGGAATCAACCCAAATGCCCATCAACAGTAGACTGGATAAAGAAATTATGGGGCATGTACTCCATAGAATACTATACAGCAGTAAAAAACAACGAAATCTTGTCATTTGCAACAAAATGGAGGAATCTGGAAAACATCATGCTCAGTGAATTAAGCAAGTCCCAAAGGGACAAATATCATAGGTTCTCCCTGATTGGGGACAACTAACCGAGCACCAAAAAGGAAACATGGTGAAGTGAAATGGATACTATAAGAAACAGTGACTTCATCAGCCCTTGTCCTTACTGTTGATCTACAAGTTAAAACTTTATCACTTTAAGTACTTTTTTGATCTACTTAAACTTATTGGTTGAACTCTTTAAGTAACACACAATTATTCTTAGGTATTTAAATTCAACTGAAAAGTGATCTCTGTTAAATGTAATAGTGGGAATAAGAGAGGGAGGAGATGTACAATTTGGGACATGCTCAATCGGACTTGCCCCAAATGGTGGAGTTAGAAACATGCCACGGGATTCCAATTCAATCCCATCATGGTGACAGGTACCAATGCCATCTCACTAGTCCAAGTGATCAACTTCAGTTTACAATTGATCATACTGATAGGCCTACAAGTCAAAGGGATCACATAAACAAGAGTATTGTCTGCTATTACTAACTGATAGAATTACAAAGGGAGAGAACGATCCAACATGGGAAGCGGGATACACAGCAGACTCATAGAATGGCAGATATCCTAAACAGCACCCTGGCCTCAGAATTGGCCCTTAAGGCATTCGGACCTGGCTGAAGAGCCCATGAGAGTATTTTAGGCATGGAAAGCCAAGACACTCTGGCAAAAAAAGGCCTAAATGAAAGATCTGCTCGAGTGAGATCCCAGTGGAAAGATTGGGGCCATCAAAGAAGGAGGTACCTTTCTCTGAAGGGAGGAGAGAACTTCCACTTTCACTATAGCCTTGTCCAAATAAGATCAGAGGTGGTGAACTCAAGAGGCTTCCATAGCCTTGGCAGCTCATGACAAGAGCCTCGGGTGATTACTGATGCCATAAATTAGATTGTCAATTGTTAAGTCAACAACAGGAGTCACTGTGCACTTACTCCACATGTAGGATCTCTGTCCTTAATGTGTTGTACTATGTGAATTAATGGTAAAACTACTACTAAAACAGTACTCTATTCTTTGTGTTTCTGTGTATGTGCAAGCTGTTGAAATCTTTCCTTAGCATATAATAAATTGATCTTCTGTATATAAAATCATTGAAAATGACTCTGTTTTGTTTTTTTTTTTAACTTTTATTTAATGAATATAAATCTCCAAAGTACAGCTAATGGATTACAATGGCTTCCCCCCATAATGTCCCTCCCACCCACAACCTTCCCCTTTCACACTATGAATCTTGATGTGAATGGGATGGGAGAGGGAGTGGGAGATTGGATGGTTGCGGGTGGGAGGGAGGTTATGGGGGGGAAAGCCGCTATAATCCAAAAGTTGTACTTTGGACATTTATATTTATGAAATAAAAGTTAAAAAATAAATAAATAAACTTAAGTTTAATTAAATGAATTATAAAAAGTTTTCTATAATAATAATAACATCTCTGAATAGAGCAATCCTGAGAAAGAACATTAAATGAGGAATAATGTGTTCAATCAAAAGATCAGCAACAAACATCTTCATTGCTAAAATCTACAAAATTAAAAAAAAGCACCAATTTTTTTGAAAAAATTATACAAATTGTTAGGGAGGTAACTTTTCCAAACTCATTATATGAGGCCAGTTTTTCTATAGTGACCTGATAGATGCAAGATCTCAGTGTATCTCTGATTCTCTTTTTTCAAATAAAAACTTACAAAGCAGAGTCCCTGCTGAATATAATGCAACACTGTCATCCTAATAGAATTTATATTAGAATATAGGTGCAAAATTTGATAGTAATTGAATCCAGTTTGGAATCTAAAAAAAAAAATGGTCAGATATCATAATCAAGTCAGATGTAATATAGGAACAGGGAAAACGTGAATGTAATTCATAATTACAATAATTCACATCAATCAAAAACAAACAACAGTATAATAAACTAGAAGCAGAAAACATTTTATATAAAATTATACATTCACTTTTGAGAAGTAAATTGAGCAGAACACTTATAGATTGCATATACTTCAATTACAAAACCCTTGCACTTGAGGAACCTGAGCCAGGTTCTATTGAATGCCAACAAAATGAAAGCATTTACCCTATAATTGGAACCATAAAATGATGCACATTTTTTACTTTTATATTCAATACTGCAATGTAAGGTCTAGGCAAAACAAAAAGAATAGGGAAGGAAATAAAAGACACAGATATAGAAAAGAAGAAATTGAAATTATTTATTTTTCCAGATGATTTTATTCTATTTATATGGCAATGCAATGAGTTCAAAAACAGGCCACCTGAACTGGTAAATGACTGGTAGATTTGTAGGATACAAAGTAAGCACAAAAAATCAGAATAAGTTTTATATACCTATACTATTGTGAACCCACTGAGAAAATAAATTAAAGAAGAAATTAAATTCACAATAAGAAATAAAATACCCTGGATAAATTTGACTTGTGATGTAAAATGCCTCTACAGCAACAATCCTAAAGCCATGATAAAGAATCTGAGATCAAAAAGACCGCTCGTATTCACAGATTGAAATACTTTCCAGTATTTCCATATTATCCAAGTTAATTTACAGATACAATATGCTTTCCATCAAAATAAATGGAATTCATCATGTATCTAGAAAAATAAAACTAAACCTCATATCTTCACATATATTAAAAAATGTTCCACATAGAAAAGTAACTCTTGAGAAACAGAACACGTCTGGGGTCACAACAAATGAGTTCAATACATACCATAGATGTATGGTAAACCCTGGCATAAAAACTGATGAATAGACCAGTGTAAGAGGATAGAGGCTCCCCAAAAGAAATACAGATACATACAGACAATGGATCTTTTACAAAGCTAACCAAAATACACTGGGAAAGGTATAGTCTATTCAGTAAATTGTCCAGACACAACAGGATATCCATATGGACATGACGAAACCCAGATGACCACCCCTCTTTTCCTATACAAAGTCAACTGAAAGTGAGTCGTGGATGCAAATGTAAGAACTGAAACTTACAAAATATAGAGAAACTATAGACGTTGACATAAGCAATGGCTTCTTGATAAGATACCCTAAGAACAGGCAATAAAAAACTAATAGAGAAACCTTATATCAAACTAAGAAGATAATTCACAACAAAGAAGACAACCATCAGAGTGAAGATAAAACCCCTCTGAACTCCTATAAATCCAGCACCACTTTAATTCTAAAACCAGGTATATGTACAAAGCAAACTAAGACCAATGTATTTGATAAATACAGATGCAAAAAATCCTCAAAATACTTGCTAATCAAACATAACAACACATTAGAAATATAATTCACCCAGACCAAGTGGGAATGCACTAGATAAAATATGTCCTTGATATAAACCTTAAACTGGGAATAGAAGGAATATTCATGAACACATTCAAGGTAGTTTAGGACAAACACAGAGCCACCATCAGATTGTGTGGGTAAACTGGAAGCATTTCCACTAAGATCTACAAGGATGCTCACCCCCATAACTGCTATTCAATATAGTTCTAGAAGGCTTACTGAGAGCCACCAGCAAGCAAAATCCAAGCAAAGGGATACAAACTGGAAAGCTTGAAGTCAAATTATTACTGTTGATAGAAGATATGATTTTACATATCGGGAAGCCAAAAGACTCCACCAGGAGACTATTGGAACTCAAAAGAGTTTGGTAAATTTGCAAGATAAAATCAATACACAAAATTCAATAGCATTTGTATAAAAAGACAATGCTATGGCTGAGAAAGGACATGCAAGATCAGTTCAATTCACAATAGCCAAACAAATTGGACTAAATTTAAATAAAGAGGTCAAATATCTCTACAATGATAATTACAAAACATTTTTAAAATAAATAGGAGAACATATAAAATGAAATATCTGTCATGTTCATGGATTAGAAGAATTAATAGAATCAAAATGTCCATACTAGTGAAAGCAATTGACATGTTCAATATGATCCCAAGCAAAATCGTAATGGCATTCTTCTGAAAAAATGATAGAAAAAATGATGCTAAAATTCATATGGAAGCCCAAGAGATCCTGAATAGCTAGAGCAAACTTAAAGAATAAAACAAAGCCAGAGGCATCGCAATATCAGATTTCATGACAACTACAGGTCAGTTATTATCAAAAAAACCTAATACTGGCACAAAAATAGACATGTAGACCAATGGACTGGAGTAGAAATTCCAGAAGTTAATACACTCATGTACAACCAACCGATCTTTGACAAAGGAGCCAAAATCAATGACTGAAAAAAAGGTAGTCTTCAAAAAATGTTACTGGAAAACTTGGATTCTGCATGTAGAAATATGAAACAAGACCACCACCTTAACAATTTATCCAGAAATGAACTATAGATGGATCAATGATATAAAACAATAACCTGATAACATCAAATTACTAGGTGAAAATTTTGGGAAACTCAGCAAGACATTGGCATACACATGGAATTCTTGTTAAATACCCCAGAATGATAGGCAATCAAAGCAAAAATAAACAAATAGGATAGCATTAAGCTAAGATGCTTATGCACTGCAAAGGAATTGCTCAACCTATTGTAGAGGCATCCAAGAGAACAGGAGAAAACATTTGCAAATCTTGCAATGGTTAAAGGTCTAATACCCAGAATCTACAAAGAGTTCAAGTAATCCAGAACAACAAAAACAACAAGAATCCTGTCAAGCAATGGGCAAAGGACAAAACAGACATTTTTGAAGGATGACATTCAAATGGTCAACAGAAACGTTTAAAATGCTCAGGATCATTAGGCATCAGGAAATGCAAATCAAAAGGATGATGAGGGTGAAACCTCACCCCAATTAGAGTGGCTATCTTTCAAAAATTATAAAACAATAAATGTTAGCAAATATATGGGTGATAAAAATCTATAATCCACTGCTGGTTAAATTGTAAAAGAGTACAACCATCATGGAACACAGTCTGGTAATTTTTCAGTAATCTGAAAATTGTTCTACCGTATACACAGCCATCCCACTCCTAAAAATTTACCCAAATGGAATGAAATCTGCATAAGGAAGACTTGTCTGCACCTGATGTTTATTGCAGATCAATAGCTAAGATCTGACATCAACCTAGAGATTCATCAACTGAATAATGGTTAAAGAAAATGTGGTATATATACACTACGCAAAACTACTCAGCTATATAAATTAATAAGATCTTGTCTTTTACAACAAAATATATGCATATGGAAGCCATTATTCTCGGTCAAATAAACCAGCACAAAATCAACAAATAAACAAAGCACAAATAAGCAAAGCACAAAAATGCAATGTTGAGTTTTGGTTATTGCTTACAATCCTTGTCTATACTCTTGATAAACAGTGATTTTTTTACTTGTTCCATTCAATTCTTTATTTGGTGCAGAGTTAAGCTTGTGATTATAAAATAAATTGAAATTATGCAATTATAGATATAAAAAGAAAAAATAAGAGAGGAAGGAGGACAGAGGGTCCGAGCATGGGCAAGAGGGAGGTTAGGGTGGGAAATATTATGCTCTTAAGTCTGTGTATATGAAATACATGAAATTTGTTTACCGTATATGAATAAAATTATTTTAATACCCCAGTAGACTGGGAAAAAGTATTTGCCAATTCTGCATTTCATGAAGAACTGAAATTCAGAATACGTATGAAACTGCTGAAATTATGCACAAATATATCTAAGTATTGGGAAAGGATCTGAACAGGCATTTCTGTAGAGAAGAAATACCCATGGTCAACAAAAATGGGAAAACATGCAATATAATTATTATATAGGAAAATGCAAATCAAAATACACTAGGTGTCACCTCACTAACAAATGCTAGTGGGGTATGAAGAAAAGAAAACTTTAATAAGTTATTGGAGCCTGCACTGTTGTGTAGCAATTAAAGCCGCCACTTGCACATCCTTGGTTAAGTTTTTTCCAAGGTATTTGGCTTTTTCTGGTAGCTGTTGTGAATGGGATTGACCTTAGAAGTTATTTCTCAGTTCTGGCAGTGTCTGTATACAAAGGCTGTTGATTTTTATGTATTGATTTTATATCCTGCTACATTTTCAAATTTGTCTATGAGTTCCAATAGACTCTTAGTGGAGTTCTTTGGATCCCTTAAATAAAGAGTCACGTTGTCTGCAAAGATGGATAGCTTGACATTTTCCTTCCCTTTTTGTACCCCTTTCAATTTCTTTTTCTTGACTAATGGCTTGGCTAGAACTTCTAGTGCTATATTGAATAGCAATGGTGAGATTTGGCATCCCTGTCTGGAACTGGATCTCAGTGGAAATGCTTCCAACTATTCCCCATTCAATAGGTTGCTGGCCGCGGGTTTTTCATAAATTGCCTTAATTGTGTTGAGGAATGTTCCTTCTATACACAATTTGGTTAGAGTTTTCATCATGAAATGGTTTTGTAATTTATCAAATGCATTCTCTGCATCTATTGAGATAATATGATTTTTCTTCTGCAGTTTGTTAATGTGGTGTATCACATTGATTGATTTGTGAATGTTGAACCATCCCTGCATACAAGGATAAATCCCACTTGGTCGGGTTGGATGATCTTTCTAATTTGTTGTTGGATTATTTTGGCTTGAATTTTGTTGAGTATTTTTGTATGTTCTTTAGAGAAATTGGTGTGTAATTCTCTTTCTCTGCTACATCTTTTTCAGGTTTAGGAATTAAGTGATACTGGCTTTGTAGAAAGAATTTGGGAGGGTTCCCTCTCTTTCAATTGTTTTGAATAGCTTGAGAAGAATTGGAGTTATTTCTTCTGTAAATGTCTGATAGAATTCAGCAGTGAATCTCTCTCTTGTCCTGGGCTTCTCTCTGTTGGGAGGGCCTTTATTACTGATTCAATTTCTGACTTTGTTATGGGTCATTTTTGGTTTTCTATGTTTCTTGCTTCAATTTTTGTAGGTCGTATATGTCCAGGAATCTATCCATTTCTGACAGATTTCCCTGATTGCAGGCATACAACTCCTTGTAGAAATTTATAATGACTCTTGTTATTTCTGTGGTGTCTGTTGTTACATTTCCTTTTCATGTCTAATTTTATTGATTTGTGTCTTCTCTCTCCTTTATTTGGTTAGTTGGGCCAATGGTGAGTCAAATTTTTTTTTTCTCAAAAAATCTTTTCAACACTTTGCTTCCCTTTTGTAATTTTTTTGGATTCAATTTTGTTGATTTTCTCTCTAATCTTAATTATTTCTTTTGTCCTACTAGTTTTGGGTTTGGTTTGCTGTAGTTTTTCTAGATTTTTGAGATGCATTGATAGCTCATTTATGTGGTGCCTTTCCAATTTCTTGATGTAGGCACCTATTGCTATAAACTTTCCTCTTAACACTGCTTTTGCTGTAGCCCATACGTTTTGATATGTTGTGTTGTTATCTTCATTTGCTTCCTGAGAGTTTTTGATTACTCTTTTGATTTGTTCTATGACCCAGTGTTCATTCAGGAGTATGCTGACATTCTCCATGTGTTTACTTATGCTCTAGAGAATCCTGAGTTGCTGATTTCCAGCTTCATTCCATTTTGGTCTGAGATGTATGGTATGATTTTGATTTGTTTTAAATTTGCTGAGACTTGCTTTTTGGCCTAATATGTGGTCTATCCTAGGGAAAGTCCCATGCACTAGTGAGAAGAATGTGTATTCTGTAACATTAGGATGAATATTTCTGTACATATCTCTTAGATCTGTTTGTTCTCTAGTGTCAATTAAATCTGCTGTTTCCTTGTTGATTTCTGTCTGGTTGATCTGTCCATTGCTAAAAGTGGAGCATTGAAGCCCCCAATATTATTGTATTGGAGTCTAAGTTTCCCTTTAAGTTCCTTAACATATCTTTTAAATAAACCGGTGCCCTGTAATTAGGTGCATATACATTTATAATAGGTACATCTTGCTGTTGAATTGATACTTTAATCATTGTATAGTGCCTCTCTTTGTCTCTCTTAGCATTTTTTGTGTTAAAGTCTATTTTTTCTGCTATTAAGGTGGCTTCCTCAGCTCTTTTTTAGATTCTTTGGCATGGCATATCTTTTTCCAACCTTTCACTTTCAGTCTGCATGGCATCAGTAATCTCCCTATGCTCCAGTCATGAGTTTCCAAGGCTATGGAAGCCCCTTGAGTTCTCTGACTCTTATCTTGTTTAGACAAGGTCATAGTCAAAGTGGAGGTTCTCTCCTCCCTTCAGAGAAAGGTACCTCCTTCTTTGAAGACCTGTTCTTTCCACTGGGATCTCACTCACAGAGATCTTTCATTTAGGTCTCTTTTTTTTTGCCAGAGTGTCTTGGCTTTCCATGCCTGAAATATCTCATGGGCTTTTCAGCCAGATCGGAATGCCTTTAGGGCTGATTCTGAGGCCAGAGTGCTGTTTAGGACATCCGCCATTCTATGAGTCTGCTGAGTATCCAGCCGGAGCCTCAACTCAATAGGCTAATCCTCCGCCTGCGGTGCCGGCACCCCAGGTTCTAGTCCTGATTGGGGTGCCGGATTCTGTCCCGGGTTTTGTTTTTTAATACATTCAGCCAGTCTGTGTCTTTTATTTTAAACTTTTATTTAATGAATATAAATTTCTGAAGTACAGCTTATGGATTATAATGGTTCCCCTCCATAACTTTCCTCCCACCTGCAACCCTCCTCTCTCCCACTCCCTCTCCCCTTCCATTCACATCAAGCTTTATTTTCAATTATCTTTATATGCAGAAGATCAATTTAGCATATATTAAGCAAAGATTTCAACAGTTTACACCCACACAGAAATACAATGTGTAAAAAAAGTTTGAGCACCAGTTATAGCATTAAATCAAAATGTACAGCACATTTAGGACAGAGATTCTACATGACAAGTAAGTGCACAGTGACTTCTGTGGTTGACTTAACAAATTGGAATAGTTGTTCATGGCATTAGTAATCACCCTCGGCTCTTGTCATGAGTTGGCAAGGCTATGGAGGCTTTTTTGGTTTTCCGACTCTGATCATATTTAGATAAGGTTATAGTCAATGTGGAAGTTCTCTCCTCCCTTCAGAGAAAGGCACCTCCTTCTTTGATGACCTGTTCTTTCCGCTGGGATCTCACTCACAGAGATCTTTCATTTAGGTTTCAGTGAAGCTCTGATAAGTAGTGACTTTGCCCTGCCATGTTCCCAAAGATATTTCTTATATATAGTTTGAACTTCCTGTGATCCCTTACTGCAAGGTTTCCTTCCTTTACCCTCTTTCTGTTGATGACTGTGTTTCTGTGTTTCTGTTTGTAAAACATCTTCAGCATCCTTTGCAGGGATGGATGAGTGGTGACACATTCATTCTGTTTGTTATGAAAGGCTTTTATTTCAACTTTATTCCCAAATGAGACCTTTGCAGGGTAGAATATAATAGGGTGACTGTATTTTCTCTACGTCTTGGGCTATATCTCACCATTCTCTCCCAGCTTGCAGGGTTTCTGATTAGAAGTCTGATGTGAATCTAATTGGAGATCCTTGAAAGTAATCAGGCATTTCTTTTTTGCACATTTTAGAATCTTTTTCCTAGGCTTCACTGTGGTGAGTTTGATTACAATGTGTTGTGTTGATGATCTTTTCTGGTCATGTCTGTTGGAAGTTCACTAGTATTTTGCTTATAAAAGGCCTTCTAACACTTCCTCTCTCTCCATAACTTCAGAAACTACTAGAACCCAAAATCTTGTTTTTTTTTTTTTTTATATATTGTATCCTATAGATTCTCAACAATATGTTTTAGATTTCTAATTTTCTCTTGCAGACTTTAGCTAGACTGTATACTTTTCTGGGCTCTGTCTTCTAAGTCTGATATTCTCTCTTCTGCCTGATTTGGATTTTAAGGTTCTCAAATGCATTTTTTATTTGTTCTGTTGAATTCTTCATTTTCATTTTGTTTTCTCTTCAATATCTTGATTTCATGTTCTATTGAGTTTTTTAATTTCATTTTTATTCCTCCGTATAAATTAAATAGGCAAACAAAAAGCTGTCTGCACATTAATGTTTATTGCAGCACAATTCACAGTAGCTAAGACCTGGAACCAACCCAAATGCCCATCAACAGTAGACTGGATAAAGAAATTATGGGACATGTACTCTATAGAGTACTATACAGCAGTCAAAAAAAAACACAAAATCCGGTTATTTGCAACAAGATGGAGGAGTCTAGAAAACATTATGCTGAGTGAATTAATCCAGGCCCAAATGGACAAATATCATGTTCTCCCTGATCGGCGACAACTAGCTGAGCACCAAAGGGGAAACCTGTTGAAGTGAAATGGACAGTATGAGAAACAGGGATTTGATCAGCTCTTGTCCTGACTGTTGATATACAATGTAATACTTTATCCATTTTAGGATTTTTTTTTTGTTCTGGTACTACTGGATGAACTCTGTATTTAACACACAATTATTCTTAGGTATTTAAATTTTAACTGAAGACTGATCCTTGTTAAATATAGGAGTAGGAATAAGAGAGGGAGGAGATGCACAATTTGGGACATGCTCAATCAGACTTGCCCTAAATGGTGGAGTTAGAAATGTGCCATGGGATTCCAATACAATCCCATCAAGGTGGCATGTACCAATGCCATCTCACTAGTCCAAGTGATCAACTTCAGTTCACAATTGATCACAATGCTAGGTCTAAGAGTCAAAGGGATCACATAAACAAGAGTAGTGTCTGCTAATACTAGCTGACAAAATCAAAAAGGGAGAGAATGATCCAACATGAAAAGCGGGATACACAGCAGATTCATAGAATGGCAGATGTCCTAAATAGCACTCTGGCCTCAGAATCAGCCGTTAAGGCATTCGGACCTGGCTGAAGAGCCCGTGAGAATATTTTCGTCATGGAAAGCCAAGACACTCTGGAAAAAAAAATACACCCTAAATGAAATATCTGCTCAAGTGAGATCCCAGTGGAAAGATTGGGGCCATCAAAGAAGGAGGTACCTTTCTCTGAAGGGAGGAGAGAACTTCCACTTTCACTATGACCCTGTCTGAATAAGATCGAAGTTGGTGAACCCAAAATGCTTCCATAGCCTTGGCAATTCATGACCAGAACCTAGGGAGATTACTGACGCCATGAAGAAGAGTGTCAATTTGTTAAGTCAACAACAGGAGTCACTGTGTACTTACTTCTCATGTGGGATCTGTCCTTAGTGTGCTCTCCAATGTGAAGTAATGCTATAACTAGTACTGAAACTGTATTTTTACACTTTGTGTTTCTGTGTAGGTGTAAACTGATGAAATCTTTACTTAATATATACTGAATCGATCTTCTGTATATAAAGATAATTGAAAATGAATCTTGACGTGAATGGAACGGGAGTGGGAGTGGGAGATGGGAGGGGTGCGAGTGGGAGGGAAATTATGGGGGGCAGCCTATGTTTCCCATAATCTGTACTTTGGTAATTTATATTTACTAAATAAAACAATAACAAAAGGATTTTAATTTCTTGAGAGATTTTCTTTCATGTTCTCCATGGATTTTAGTAGTCCCTGCTTTTGCTTTTGATACTTCTGTATAATCTTATCATCAATTTTTGGAATTCTATTTTTTGCATTTCTTCTATCTCATTATCTTCATAATCTTGTAGTGAAGTGTTCTGTTCTTTTGGGAGCATGATGTTGTCTTCCTTATTCTTGTCTCTTGGGTTGTTGCATTTGTTGTTCAGCATTTGTGGAGGTACTCCTTGGTTTCTTCTTTTTTTCCCCACTTTGGAAGCTTACTCTATAGATCAGTGGAATGTCTGCTTTCAGTGAATGTCTAGAGGCTTGTAGTGGATGTAGCCAGAGATCTCTGCAGTTCCCTAGTGTTAAGGGCATGCCTAAGTTGATACTCTCATGTTTGACATGGTAAATCTTCATTCTCTTTTTTTAATCAGAAGGGAATTATTTCTGCTCAGCTGAGCTCTTCTCCTTGATGGAGTCCAGTGCCTGAGCACTAGCCAAAGTGGATATAATATTCCTCTGCTCTGTCCCAAGGACTGCACAAAGGATCTGTGAAATCCTCAGTATAAGTTAAGATTTTCCAGCAATGACTCTCACCAGGTGTCCAGGACTTCTGGAGCTTGTTGTGTCCCACTGAGACTGCTCAAAGTCTCATCCACACCATGAGTTCTCCCCCACACACTCATTTTTTTCCACAGTCCCGGTTCTGAAGCTTCACACATTCACAAGCTCCTAAACTTCTGTTATTTCCCCCCACTGGAGTCAGGAATCTCCATTTGGCTGATTGCCGGGCACAGAAATGAGCTGGTGCAGCTGTTATGTATGTCCAAATTGGCGCCTGCTCTATTGGCTTGTTTGGCTTTGTAAGGTGATCAGAGAGAAATGTGTTCATACTCTCCTTTTTTTTTCTCCCCTCTAGTTAGGCAGGTGCACTTCCCCTCACATAGCTTCAAACCTTACTTCCTCTAAGGTCTTCCTTCTGCTTTTTCACCAGAGTCTCAGGCTACTGCTGTCTTGTCTCTCCTCACTTTGCAGTGATGGTGAATAGGCTTTTGGATATTTGAGTCCTGAGCCATGGGTGCCCATGCACTCCATGTAGTAGAGTTTCCTCTGCCTTTTTTTCACAACTCTTCCCCAAGACTGCCACTTTTTTCAAACTATTTTCCCCTGGGCTAGAGAAATAAGCTCCCTCCCTATTCTGCTATCTTGTAACCACTACTGGCTTGCCAATAGGCTTCTTCTAAAGGGCATTTGTAGATTGGCAGCAACAGCAGGCAGAAAGTAAGGTCACTATGTACTTCCTACCTACTGCTAGCAGGTGGCTTCCTCTGTGACCAACATCCTGCATGGAGAGCATGTTGGCTGCAGCTAAAGAACAACATTTGCAATTATCATCACCCAAAGCCGCAACCCCATGGGAGACCTGGATTCTCAGATATGTTATATCTACTTGGCTCAGTTTTGGTAGGTTATATGTATCCACAAATAAAGAATTTTTTAAATTTTTTCATTTATCCTTGTTAATATAAATTAGTGATGCCTATTATATCTGTGATATGCATTGTAGTTTCCCCTTCTTTGATTTTATTTACTTGAACCTAGTTTTGTTTTTAACTTTTATTTAATGAATATAAATTTCCAAAGTACGGCTTTTGGATTACAATGGCTTCCCCCCCATAACGTCCCTCCCACCCGCAACCCTCCCCTTTCCCATTCCCTCTCCCCTTCCACTCACATGAGGATTCATTTTCAATTCTCTTTATATACTGAAGATCAGTTTAGCATACATTAAGATTTCAACAGTTTGCTCCCACACAGAAACATAAAGTGAAAAATAATAGATGATTTTTTAAATGATGATGAAAGCAGATCAGACCTATTGTCATGTTTAATCCCAGTGAGAGTCAAGTTGGGAATTGATACTTTCTTCTTTTTTTTTTTTAACAGAAGATCAGTTTAGTATATATTAAGTAAATATTTCAACAGTTTGCACCCCCATAGAAACACAAAGTGAAATATACTGTTTGAGTACTCGTTATAGCATTAAGCCTCAATGTACAGCACATTAAGGACAGAGATCCTACATGAGGAGTAAGTGCATAGTGACTCCTGTTGTTGACTTTACAAATTGACACTCCTGTTTATGGCATCAGTAATCTCCCTATGCACCAGTCATGAGTTTCCAAGGCTATGGAAGCCCCCTGATTTCTCTGACTCTTATCTTGTTTAGACAAGGTCATAATCAAAGTGGAGGTTCTCTCCTCCCTTCAGAGAAAGGTACCACCTTCTTTGAAGAATTGTAATCATCTACTAGTGGACTCTTTTGGCTTCCCTATATTGAGAATCATGTCATTTTCAAATAGGAATAATCTGAATTCCCACTTTTTAATTTGTATCTCTTTGATTTCCTCTCTTATCTAATGGTTATGTCTAAAACTTCAAGGTGTATATTGTTTTTTTAAACAATAAAATTATGAACTGAATTAATAGAAACATACATGATGAGGCAACAGATGTATAGGACTAAATATTTTTAATGATGGATCTGAAATGACTAGTGTTTGTGGCACACATTAGTTTGCAATGGGATTGGCCACTGCTTGCAATGCTGGCCCTCTCTATTGTAGTGTTACTTTGTGTATATTCTATTAATGAACCTGGGAAGGCAATGGACCATGACCCAAATGCTTTGGAATGTGCCCATATAGCAGATGTAAATAAAATTACTTGCTCCTGGCTCTGTCCTCGCCAAAACCTGTTTATTTTAGCATATAGGGAAGTGAGCCAAGAAAAAGTTGCTTCATGTGTCTGTGTCTCTGTTTTTGTCTTTCATTTCTGTGCCTTTCAAATAATTAGATATTTAAAAAGAAAAGGCTAAATTCAGTTAATAATCCTTGACGTTATTTTAATAAGCTAGACTTACTCTTTGCTCATCACTCCCTTTGTTTATACCACTTGGACTGTATAATCTTCTGTATTCAGGACAAATTCATCACTACAGATTGCTAATTGACTCAGAAGAGTCAGACAAAGGATTGGCTTATGATTAGCCAATTTTTGGTGAGTATGATGTTCACAATTTTTTCTCATATTTGAGTTTCCCTTGGAAACTATTTCTCCATTCCCAGAAGGAACAACTCCTGTTGGCAGAGGTGTGTGATGAACAAAGAGAGCAAATTCCCGGAAACGACGTATAAACTCACAAAGTCCATGGTGCTGAGCTAGCTCAATATTCCCTGAAATTTCATTTTTATCTGAAGCAATATGGAATTGAGACCTATTTTTTCATCATGTACTAGTTTCTGAGCCCTGAGATGAGGGAATCTAGGCTTGGAAGCTCAAGTTTAAGGTTCCCACATTTTTAGAATATCACTTAGGACAATGGCAGTACAGAGAAAACGCAGGAATTTGAACAGGGAAAATCATATCTGTACAATAAAGGAAACCAGGGAGAGGTTGTGGGCCTAAAACCAGTACACTGTCTTACTCCCACTGAAGTTCACATTAGCCATGGCCATTCCCTGTTAGAGAAGGACAACAGTGGCAGTAGAGGCTCTATGTAATTTTTGTGTTGATATCTTGCATGATTTATAGAAGAAACTAGCGAACAGAGAAAGGGAAGATCTGACTCTCAGAGCAATAAATAAAGATTTGATAGATCATCAGATGAATGTATAGAGAAATGGAATTCAAGTTTTGGATTAATTCCAAGAGACTGGAATTTTGTTTTGTGCAATGAATTTAAATGCACCCACAGTAAGACTCATTATTTTATTCTAGTAAATACACTATAGTAGTTTTCTGAATTCTGGAATATTACCCATGTATAACACACTAATTATTTGATTAGGTCACAGGAACTATCTTTTGATGGATTAGATATAAGTTGCCATAGGAATATTAGCTTCTTGTTTAAGTATCTTAAAGTAGAATAACATCCTGTTTTCCATATTTTATACATGTATCTGTAACAAGCAGATGTGTGTTTAGAAATGCAGTATAATTATCAGAATTGAAAACAAAGGGAAAGCAAATAATAATCATCATATAACCTGTTCCCACATTTGAATTTATCCATTTTTTAACTTTTATTTAGTAAATATACATTTCTAAATACAGTTTATGGATTACAATGACTTCCCCCCATAAGTAACCTCCCACCCACAGCCCTCCCATCTCCTGCTGCGTCTCCCATTCCATTCACATCAAGATTCATTTTCAATTATCTTTATGTACAGATCAATTTAGTCTATATTAAGTAAAGATTTCAACAGTTTGCACCCACACAGAACAATTAAGTGTAAAACACTGTTTGAGTACATATTATAGCATTAATTCACATTGAACAACACATAAAGGACAGAGATCTACATGAGGAGTAAGTACACAGTGACTCCTGTTGTTAACTTAAAAAATTGACACTCTTGTTTAAGGCATCAGTAATCTCCCTAGGCTCTAGTCATGAGTTGCCAAGGCTATGGAAGCCTTTTGAGTTCACTGACTTCAATCTTCTGTGAACAAGGTCATAGTCAAAGTGGAAGTTCTCTCCTCCCTTCAGAGAATGGTACCTCCTTCTTTGATGGCCCCAATCTTTCCACTGGGATCTCACTCGAGCAGATCTTTCATTTAGGCTTTTTTTTTTTTGCCAAAGTGTCTTGGCTTTCCATGCCTAAAATACTCTCATGGGCTCTTCAGCCAGGTCCGAATGCCTTAAGGGCCAATTCTGAGGCCAGTGTGCTGTTTAGGACATCTGCCTTTCTGAGTCTGCTGTGTATCCCGCTTCCCATGTTGGATCGTTCTCTCCCTTTTTAATTCTATCTGTTAGTAATAGCAGACAATACTCTTGTTTATGTGATCCCTTTGACTCGTAGGCCTATCAATATGATCAATTGTAAACTGAAGTTGATCACTTGGACTAGTGAGATGGCATTGGTACCTGTCACCATGATGGGATTGAATTGGAATCCCGTGGCATGTTTCTAACTCCACCATTTGGGGCAAGTCTGATTGAGCATGTCCCAAATTGTACATCTCCTCCCTCTCTTATTCCCACTATTACATTTAACAGAGATCACTTTTCAGTTGAATTTAAATACCTAAGAATAATTGTGTGTTACTTAAAGAGTTCAACCAATAGTTTTAAGCAGATCAAAAAAGTACTTAAAGTGATAAAGTTTTAACATGTAATCCTATCTATATTATCAATTTAACACTTAATATGTTCACTTTAACAATTAAGATGACATTTTTTACTATCCAGTTTGATGGGATTTGAGGTCCCATACCATGATTTTAAACTGTACCTTTAGAAGTAGTCTGTAGGAATGTATGCAGGACAATAGAGCTTCACAGTTACAAAATTCCTCCTTCCTGTGTTATTCCAAACATTATGCTTAATGATATTCATTCTCAATTGACTTTATAAACCTTCACTGTGATATGGCCTTGACTAAACAAGTTCAGAGTTCATGAACTCAATGGGCACCCATACCCTAGACAGCTCATGGCAAGAGTCTCAGATGATTGCTGACATCATAAATAAGAGTGTCAATTGTTAAATCAACAATGGGAGTCACTGGGTACATGCTCCCCATGTAGGATCTCTGTCCTTAATGTGATTTACTATGAAACTTAAAAACAACATTACTAGTTGAACAATACCCTATACCTTGTGCAGTTGTGTGAAGGCAGCCTATTGAAATCCTTGCTTAGTATATACTAAGTTGATTTCTGTATATGAAGGTAATTGAAAATGAATCTCAATGAAGAGCAGGATGGGAGAGGGAGTGGGAGTGGGAAGGGTCACTGGAGGGAGGGAGGTTGGGGGGAAGCCACAACAATACAAATGTTGCACTTTGTAAATTCACATTTATTAAATAAAAATATAAACACATGATTAACTCAATGTTAAGAAAGAGTTCAACAAATAGTATGACAGATAGAAAAAAAAAACTCATTTTCAACAGTCAAGACCAAAGCTGTTCAATCATTGCTTCTCAAAGTGTCAATCTCAATTTTACATATTTTCTTTTAGGTGTTCTGTTAGTTGTCACAGATCAAGGAAAACATGTGGTATTAGTATATTGGAAGTGTCTTATTTCACTCAGTATGTTTTTCAGATTCATTCATTTTGTTGCAAATGAATGGATTTCATTGTTTTTATCCATTGTGTAGTTTACAATAGAGTATATATCCCATAATTTCCTTATCCAGTCTTTAGTTGAAGGGCATTTAGGTCAATTCCATGTCTTAGCTATTGTGAATGCAGCTTTAATAAACATCGAGGTATAGATAACATTTTTCATTTGCTGATTCCGTTTCCATTGGGTAAATTCCCAGGAGTGAAATGGCTGGGGCCTGTGGTAGGTCTATATTCAGATTTCTGAGGTATCTCCAAACGGTCTTTCATAGTGGCTTTACAAGTTTACATTCCCACCAGCAATGGGTTGGGGTACCTTTTGCCTCACATTCTCATCAGCATTTGCTGCTTGTTGATTTCTATATGAAAGCAATTCTAACTGGAATGAGGTGAAACCTCACTGTGTTCCTTTTAAAGATTTATTGAATTTATTTGAAAGACAGAGTTACAGAGAGAGATAGAGACAGAGATAGAAGTCTTGCACCTGATGGTTCACTCCCCAGATGGCTGCAATGCCTAGAGCTGTGCTGATCCGAAGCCAGGAACTTCTTCAGGGTCTCGCACATGGGTAGAGGTTCCCAAGGACTTAGGCCATATTCTATTTTTTTCCCAGGCCATAGCAGAGAGCTGTATAGGAAGAAGAGCAGCTAGGACTAGAACCGCCATCCATCTTTTTTTCACCATTACTAGGCTGCTTTTATTATAACTGCCTTGAAGCATGTCTTGAGACCTTGTATTGTGATGCCTCTGGCTTTGTTTTTGTTCTATAATATTGCTTTAGCTATGCAAGGCCTCCTGTGTTTCTTGATCATTATTCTAGATCTTAGAAGAATGTCTTTGCTATTTTGATTGGTATCACATTGAATTTGTAAATTGATTTTAGAATAATGGACAGTTTGATGATATTGCTACTTATAATTCATAAACATGGATTTTTTTCCATTTTGTGTCTTCTATTTCTTTTTTAATGTTTTATAATTCACATCATAAAGATCTTTGGCATTGTTGGTTAAATTTACTCCATGCTATTGTGAATGGGAATGATCTGAGAAGTTCTTTTTAAAACATGCCATTGTGTATACAATCCGTGTATACAAAGTCTGTTTTAATGCCTGTGTATTGCTTGTATATCCTCCTACATTACCAAACTCTTCCATGAGTTCACATAATCTCTTGGAGGAGTCTTTTGGATCCATCTGCAAATAGAGATGTCATCTGCAAATAGAGATAGTTTGACTTTCTCTTTACCAATTTGTGTCCCTTGATTTCTTTTTCTGGCTAATGGCTCTGGTTAAATCTTCCAGGATTATACTGAATAGCAATGTTGAGCATGGGCATCCTTGTCCAGTTCCAGATCTCAGTGAGAATGCTTCTAACTTTTCCTCATTCAAAGGGATGCTGACTATATTTTTGTCATAAATTTCCTTGATTGTTTCAAGAGATTTTCCTCTGTACTCAATTTGCTCAGTTTTCATCATGAAAGGGTGTTGTATTTTATCAAATGCTTTCTCTGCATATAGAGATTTGGTTTTTGTTCTTAAATTTGTTAATGTGATGTATCACATTGATGGATTTGCAAATATTGAACCATCCATGCATACCAAGGATAAATTCCACTTGGTCTGGATGAATGATCTTTAGATGTGTTGTTGGATTCCATGGACTAGAATTTTAGTAAGGATTTTTGCATCTATTTGATTTAGGGAAATTGGTGTGTAGTTCCTTTCTCTATTGTGTCTTTTTTCGATGTTTAGAATTGAAGGTGATGCTGGCTTCATAGAAAGATTTTGTGAAAGTTCCCTTTCTTTCAATTGTTTCGAAAAACTTTAGAAGAATTTATATTAGTTCTAATTAAAATGTCTGTTAAATTCAGCAGTGAAGCCATCAGGATCTCGGCTTTTCTTTATTGAGAGGGTCGTTATTACTGATTCAATTTTCATCTTGGAAATTTGGCTGTTTAAGTTTTCTACGTATTCGTTGCTCAATGTAGCTAGGTTGTTTCCAGGAACCTGTCCATTTCATTTATGTTTCCAGCTTGTTGACATGCAGCTCTTTGTATTAATTTCTTGTTATTCACTTTATGGTGTCTGTTGCTACATTTCCTTTTTCATCTCTAGTTTTATTAATTTGCATGATTTTTTTGGTTAGTTGCCCAATTATGTGTCAATTTTATTTAAAAAAAAAAAAACAACTCTTTTTTTTTTTTTTACAGGCAGAGTGGACAGTGAGAAAGAGAGACAGAGAGAAAGGTCTTCCGTTGGCGTTGGTTCGCCCTCCAATGGCTGCCACAGCCAGCGCACTGCAGCCGGCGCACCACACTGATCTGAAGGCTGGAGCCAGGTGCTTATCCTGCTCTCCCATGTGGTGCAGGACCCAAGCACTTGGGCCATCCTCCACTGCACTCCCTGGCCACAGTGGAGAGCTGGTCTGGAAGAGGGGTAACCAGAACAGAATCTGGCACCCCGACCGGGACTAGAACCCGGTGTGCTGGTTCCACTAGGTGGAGGAGTAGCCTATTGAGCCACGGCGCTGGCCAGAGCTCTTTATTTTGCTGATCTTTTATATTGTTTTTTGGATTCATTTTTTAAATTTCCTCTCTAATTTTGATATTTCTTTTCTCCTATTAGTTTTGGGTTTTGTTTGCTCATTTTCTAGATCCTCGATATGTGTTGATAGCTCATTTATTTGGTGTATTTCCAGTTTCTTGATATAGGCATCCATTGTTACAAACTTTCCTCTTAACATCGCTTTTGCTGTACACCATAAGTTTTGATATTTTATTGTTGCTTCATTTGTTTCCAGAAATTTTTTTTCAATTTTAATTACTTCTATGACCCACTGTTTATTCTGGAGCATATTGTTCAGTCCCCATATGTTTGAATATGTTTCAGAGATTGTTAAGTTGCTGATTTCCAGCATCATTCCATTGTGGTGTGAGAAGAAGCGTAGTATGATTTCGATTTTTTTTGGAATTTGCTGATGTTTGCATTATGGCCTAGTATGTGGTCAATCCTAGAAAAAGTTCCATACACTTCTGAGAATAATATGTATTCTGGAACAGTAAGATGAAAATTTCTGTATATATCTATTAGATCTATTTGGTTTATCGTGTTGATTACCTCTGCTGTTTCCTTGCTGAATTTCTGTCTGGTAGATCTGTCCATCCCTGAATGTGGGGTATTGAAGTCCCCCGTTACTGTTATGTTTGAAACTATGTCTCCCTTTTGTTCCTTTAACATTTGTTTTAAATAGCCAGGTGCCCTGTAATTAGGTGCATATGCATTTATAATAGTGATATACCCTCCTAGCGTGTAGGATTTCTGATGAGAAGTCTGCTCGGAGTCTAACTGGTGATCTCTGAAATAAATCTAGTGTTTCTCTTGTGAAGCTTTTAGAATCTTTTCTTTATGTTTTACTGTGGAAAATTTGATTATAATCTATCATGGTGAATATATTTTCTGGTCATATCTTTTAGGAGTTCTATGTGCTCCTCATACTTAAATGTCCCTTTAATTCTCCAAATTAGGGAAGTTTTCTGTTATTATTTCACTAAAAAGGTCTTCTAATCCATCCCATCTTTCCAAAACTTCAGAAATTCCTAGAACTTTTAGGGAAGAACTACATGAATATTTGGAAACTAGAAGGTGTCTTTTGCAATAATTACTATAAAGATATAGTATAATAACTATGTATTATATTCATTTTTCTACAGAACTGTGGACAAAAATACCCTGGTTACACGAAGAATATATTCTATAGAATTTTCAGTGTATAACATCAAAATATGTTCTAGTGAAACTAACAATATGAAGTACCATGAAGTATATTTGTAGGAACAGAACAATAGTTAACATCACCCAAGTATTTTTCTATAGGGTAGATTTTAGTGACAGCATTTGTATCTTTCTGTGGTATTTTGCAACTTGACTCACAAGCATTCTTAAAATAACAAATTGCTTCTTGGGAGTAACATTTATACAAATTAAGTAGCAAGTACATGTTTCTTTTAACATAAGGATTACTTGTGCTTTATCACTGTTTGAGTACTAGTTATAGCATTAAATTACAATGTTTGCACATTACAGACAGGGATCCTACATGAGGAGTAAGTGCACTGTGACTGCTGTTGTTGACTTAACAAATTGACACTCTTAGTTATGGCATCAGTAATCACCCTAGGCTCTTGTCATGAGCTGCCAATGCTATGGAAGTCCTTTGAGTTCACCGGCTCTGATCATATTTAGACAATGTCGTATTCAACGTGGAAGTTCTCTCCTCCCTTCAGAGAAAGGTTCCTCCTTCTGTGATGACCTGTTCTTTGCACTGGGATCTCACTCACGGAGATCTTTCTTTTAGGTCTTTTTTTTTTGCCAGAATGTCTTGGCTTTCCATGCCTGAAATGCTCTCATGGGCTTTTCAGGCAGATCTGCATGCTTTAAGGGCTGATTCTGAGGCCAGCATGCTGTTTAGGATATCTGCCATTCTATGAGTCTGCTGTATATCTCACTTCCCATGTTGGATTGTTCTCTCCTTTTTTTATTCTATCAGTTAGTATTTGCAGACACTAGTCTTGTTTATGTATTCCTTTGCCTCTTAGTCCTATCATTATGATCAATTGTGATCAGAAATTGATCACTGGGACTAGTAGATGGCATTGCTACATGCCCCTTGATGGGATTGAATTGGAATCCCATGGTATGCTTCTAACTCTACCGTTTGGGACAATTCAGCTTGAGCACATCACGAATTGCACATCTCTTCCCTCTCTTATTCCCACTCTTATATTTAATAGTGATCACTCTTCAGTTAAGTTTCAACACTTAAGAATAACTGTGTATTGATTACAGTATTCAACAAAAAGTATTAAGTAGAACAAACAAAAAATACTAAGAGGGATAATGTAGTAAGTTTTTCATCAACAGTCAGGGTAAGGGCTGATCAAGTCACTGTTTCTCATAGTGTTCATTTCTCTTTAACAGGTTTCCTTTATGGTGCTCAGTTAGTTGTCGCCGATCAGGGAGACCATATGATATTTGTCCCTTTGGGACTGGCTTATTTCACTCAGCATACTGCTTTCCAATTTCCTAACATGGATCACTTTTCAGTTATAATTTAATCACCTAAGAATAATTGTGTGTTAATTACAGAGTTCAACCAATAGTACTAGAACAGAAAAAATACTAAAATGGATAAAGTATTACATTGTACATTAACAGGACAAGAGCTGATCAAGTCACTGTTGGTGCTCTTTCAAGGATGTCTTCCTTGGCCCTTGTCATTTGTAAACACTGTTCCTACTGAGGGAAGCTGATTGGTCTTTTTTTCTACAGCTAATGAATTTGGTATTTTGTATTCACTTCTATCATGATATTTCTGTGAGTCTAGGAGCAAATCACACCAATTCTCTCACATTTCCATTTTTCTTTTCATCCAGGTACAGTCCTAATTCCCACTACATGTTTCCAAGGCCAAAGAAAATGAACACACCACCAGTAAGTTGTTTATTTTTGTTTGCGTTATATTGTGATATAGCAGCTTTATGGGTATATTTTAATAAAATCGTGAAATAAATATTTGACAACATAAAATTGTCAGGATTATAAAGCATTAGAAGTATCAAACCTGATATCAAATTTATTTCCAGTCTCTGTGATGCTATAACAGTAACATGTTTATTATGCTATTCAAATTGGAACATAGAATCTCTTAAATTATTGTAAAATATAAAGCCTGAATTTGTATTTATTGGTCTTATCGATGATATAGCAGAGGTGGTTTAACAAACATAGTAATATACACTGAACTAGTAAAAAGTTGTGGCCAGCACTGTGGCACAGTGGGTTAATGCCCTGGCCTGAAGTGCTGCCATCTCAAATGGTTGCTGGTTTGAGACCTGGCTTTTCCACTTCTTTTTTTGTTCGTTTTTTTCTAATTTTATTTAGTAAAAAAGTACAGCTTATGGATTACAATGGCTTTACCCCCCTATAATTTCCCTCCCATCCACAACCCTCCCATCTCCCACTCCCTCTCCCATTCCAGTCACATCATTTAAATTCTCTTTATATACAGGAGATCAATTTAGTATATATTAAGTACAGATTTCAACTGTTTCCACCCACATAGAAACACAAAGTAAAAAATACTGTTTTAATACTAGTTATAGCATTAAATCACAACGTTCAGCACATTAAGGACAGAGATCCTACATGGGGAGTAAGTGCACAGTGATTCCTGTTGTTGACACTTGTCATGAGTTGCCAAGGCTATGGAAGCCTTTTGAGTTCACTGACTCTGATCATATTTAGGCAATGTTGTAGGCAGAAAGGAAGTTCTCTCCTCCCTTAAGAGAAAGGCACCTCTTTTTTGATGGCCTGTTCTTTCTACTGGGATCTCACTCGCAGAGATCTCTCATTTAGGTCCTTTTTTTTGGTGTCTTGGCTTTCCATGGGCTCATGCTCTCATGGGCTCTTCAACCCGATGCAAATTCCTTTTGGGCTGATTCTGAGGCCAGAGTGTTGGTTAGGACATCTGCCATTCTATGAGTCTGCTGTGCATCCCACACCGCATACTGGATTGTTCTCTCCCTTTTATATTCTATCTGTTAGTATTAGCAGACATTAGTCTTTTTTTTTAACTTTTATTTAATGAATACAAATTTCCAAAGTACAGCTTATGTAGTACAATGGCTTCCCCCCATAACTCCCCTCCCACCCACAACCCTCCCCTTTCACAATCCCTCTCCCCTTCCATTCACATGAAGATTAATTTTCAATTCTCTTTATATACAGAAGGTCAGTTTAGCATATATTAAGTAAAGATTTCAACAGTTTGTACCCACATAGAAACACAAAGTGAAAAATACTGTTTGAGTACTAGTTATAGCATTAAATCACAACGTACAGCCCAATAAGGACAGAGATCCAACATGGAGAGTAAGTGCACCGTGATTCCTGTTGTTGACTTAACAAATTGACACACTTGTTTATGGCGTCAGTAATCTCCCTAAGCACTTGTCATGAGTTGCCAAGGCTAAGGAAGCCTTTTGAGTTCACTGACTCTGATCATATTTAGGCAATGTTGTAGTCAGAAAGGAAATTCTCTCCTCCCTTCAGAGAAAGGTACCTCCTTCTTTTATGACCTGCTCTTTCTACTGGGATCTCACGCACGGAGATCTTTCATTTCAGTCAATTTTTGTTTGCCAGAGTGTCTTGTCTTTCCATTTCTGAAATACTCTCATGGGCTTTTCAGCCAGATCCACATGCTTTCAGGGCTGATTCTGAGGCCAGAGTGCTATTTAGGACATCTGCCATTCTATGGGTCTGCTGTGTATCTCGCTTCCCATATTGGATCATTCTCTCCCTCTTTTATTTTCTCAGTTAATATTTGCAGACACTAGTCTTGTTTATGTGATCCATTTGGTTCTTAGTCCTATCATTATGCTCAATTGTGAACAGAAATTGATCACATGGACTAGTGATTGGCATTTGTACATGCCACCTTGATGGGATTGAATTGGAATCCCCTAGTATGTTTCTATCTCTACTGTTTGGGGCAATTCGACTTGAGCATGTCCCGAATTGCACATCTCTTTCCTCTCTTATTCCCACTCTTATATTTAACAGCGATCGCTTTTCAGTTAATTTTCAACACTTAAGAATAACTGTGTATGTATTACAGTATTCAACCAAAAGTATTAAGTAGAACAAACAAAAAATTATTAAGAGGGATAACATATTAAGTTGTTCATCAACAATCAGGGTAAGGGCTGAAGAAGACACCACTTCTCATAGTGTTATTTCACTTCAAAAGGTTTCCTTTTTTGTGCTGGGTTAGTTGTCACCGATCCGGGAGAACATATGATATTTGTCCCTTTGGGACTGGCTTATTTCACTCAGCATAATGTTTTCCAAATTCCTAAGAGGGATCACTTTTCAGTTATAATTTAATCACCTAAGAATAATTCTGTGTTAGTTACAGATTTCACCAATTTTACTAGAAAAAAAAATACTAACATGGATAAAGTATTACATTGTACAACAGTCAGGACAAGAGCTGATCGAGTCACTGTTTTCCATAGTGTCCATTCTACTACAGCATTTTTCCTCTTAGGTGTTCAGTAAGTTGTTGCCGATCAGGGGGACCATATAATATTTGTCCCTTTGGGCCTGGCTTAGTTCTCTCAGCATAATGTTTTCTAGACTCCTCCATCTTGTGCAAATGACAGGGTTTCATTGTTTTTGACTGCTGGATAGTATTCTAAAGTGTCGCTCCCCCTCTTCGTGGAGGAACGACACTAAACCCTGCCTAGGCTTCATATCCGAGTCACGGCACCATTATGTCGCTCCCCCTCTTCGTGGAGGAGCAACACAGGAACCTGCGCTGTTCTTTCGTCTGCTCGGCCCTCCCCGGGTTTGCTGCTGGTTCTTCCCGGGTTGGCTACTATCCCTTCCACCTCCGTGGAAGGGCAGTTCCCCCTGGCCACATTCCCCACTTCCGCAGGGGAGCGGCACACCGCCGGCCGGTTCTCTCGGGGGCTGCACGGGTTCCCTTAGATGTTCCCCATAGATGTTCCTGGTGCATGCCGTCTCTCTCCTCCTTTATAGTCCTCCTCCGCCAATCCTAACTCGGCTGCCCACACGCCGAGTACGCTGCTCTCCAATCAGGAGCAAGTCCTACAGTTAATTGGTTGAACTGGAGGCAGCTGGGTAGAAGCTGTTTTCTCCTCTCCCAGCGCCATATTGTAGGAGAGCAGATGCATAGAATAAGTCTTAATTCGAGTAACTTAGTCTAGTCCGGATTGCTCCCCACATAAAGAGTACATGTCCCATAATTTCTTTATCCAGTCTACTCTTGATGGGCATTTGGGTTGGTTCCAGGTCTTAGCTATTGTGAATTGAGCTGCAATAAACATTAATGTGCAGACAGCTTGTTTGTTTGCCAATTTCATTTCCTTTGGGTAAATTGCAAGGAGTGGGATGGCTGGGTTGAATGGTAGGGTTATATTCAGGTTTCTGAGGAATCTCCAGACTGACTTCCATAGTGGCTTCCCAGTTTGCATTCCCACCAACAGTGGGTTAGTGTCCTTTTTACCCATATCCTCTCCAGCATCTATTCTTGGTAGATTTCTGAATGTGAACCATTCTAATCGGGGTGAGGTGAAACCTCATTGTGGTTTTGATTTGCATTTCCCTGATTGCTAGTGATTTTGAACATTTTTTCATATGTCTGTTTGCCATTTGGAATTCCTCTTTGGAAAATGTCTATTGAGGTCCTTGTCCCATCTCTTAAGTGGGTTGTTTGTTTTGACGTTGTGGAGTTTCTTGATTTCTTTGTAGAACTTCTTATCAACCCTTTATCTGTTGCATAGTTTTCAAATATTTTTCCCATTCTTTTGGTTGCCTCTTCACTTTCATGACTGTTTCTTTTTAAGTACAGAAACTTCTCAATTTGATGCAAAACAAATGTTAATTTTGACTTTCACTGCCTGTGCTTCTGGGGTATATTCCAAAAAGTCTTTGCCAGTACCTATATCTTGCAGGGTTTCTCCACTGCTCTCTAAAACTTTGATGGTGTCGGGTCATAGATTTTAGTCTTTAATCCATGTTGAGTGAATTTTTGTGTAAGGTGAAAAGTAGGTCTTGCTTCATGATTCTGCACGTGGAAATCCAGTTTTCCCAGCACCATTTATTGAATAGACTGTCCTTACTGCAGGGATTGGTTTTGGATCCTTCATCAAATGTAAGTTGGCTGTAGATGTTTGGATTAATTTCTGGTGTTTCTATCCTGTTCCATTGGTCTATCCATCTGTTTCTGTACCAGTACCATGCTCTTTTGATAACAACTGCCCTGTAGTATGTCCTGAAATCTTGTATTTTGATGCCTCCAGCTTTGTTTTTGTTGTACAAGATTGCTTAGGATATTCGAGGTCACCTGTGTCTCCATATGAATTTCAGCATCATTTTTTGCAGATCTGAGAAGAAGGTCTTCGGTATCTTGATTGGTATTGCATTGAATGTATAAATTGCTTTTGGTAGAATGGACATTTTGATGAAATTGATTCTTCCAATGCATGAGCATGGAATATTTTTCCATTTCTTGGTATCCTCTTCTATTTCTTTCTTTAAGGTTTTGTAATTTTCATTGTAGAGATTCTTAACATCCTTTGTTAAGTTGATTCCAAGGTATTTGATTGTTTTTGTAGCTATTGTGAATGGGATTGATCTTAGTTTTTCCTCAGCCATGGCATTGCCTGTGTATACAAAGGCTGTTGATTTTTGTGCATTGATTTTATATCCTGCTACTTTGCCAAACTCTTCTATGAGATCCAATAGTCTCTTAGTAGAGTTCTTTGGGTCCCCTAAATAAAGAATCATATCATCTGCATAGAGGGATAGTTTGAGTTCTTCTTTCCCAATTTGTAACCCTTTAATTTCATTTTCTTGCCTAATAGCTCTGGCTAAAACTTCCAGAACTATATTGAACAGCAATGGTGAGAGTGGGCATCCCTGTCTGGTACCAGATCACAGTGGTAATGCTTCCAACTTTCCCCATTCCATAGGATGTTGGCCCTGGGTTTTTCATAAATTGCTTTGTATTGAGGAATGTTCCTTCCATACCCAGTTTGCTTAGAGTTTTCATCATGAAATGGTGTTGTATTTTATCAAATGCCTTCTCAGCATCTATTGAAATAATCATATGGTTTTTCTTCTGCAGTCTGATAATGTGGTGTATCACATTGATTGTTTTGCACACATTAAACCATCCTTGCATACCAGGTATAAATCCCACTTGGTCTGGGTGGATGATCTTTCTGATGTGCTGTTGCATTCTATTGGTCAGAATTTTATTGAGGATTTTTGCATCTATGTTCATCAGGGATATTGGTCTGAAATTCTCTTTCAATGCTGCATCTTTTTCCGGCTTAGGAATTAAGGTGATGCTGGCTTCATAGAAAGAATTTGGAAGGATTCTCTCTTTTTCCATTGCTCTGAATAGTTTGAGAAGAATTGGAGTCAGTTCTTCTTTAAATGTCTGGTAGAATTCAGGAGCGAATCCGTCTGGTCCTGGGCTTTTCTTTGTTGGGGGGGGGGCTTTATTACTGTTTCAATTTCTGTCTCAGTTATGGGTCTGTTTAGGTTTTCTATGTCTTCCTGGTTCAATTTAGGTAGGTTGCATGTGTCCAGGAATCTATCCATTTCTGATAGGTTTCCCTGTTTGCTGGCATACAAGTCCCTGTAGTAATTTCTGATGATTCTTTTTATTTCTGTGGTGTGTTTTACATTTCCATTATCATCTCTGATTTTATTGATTTGGGTCTTTTCTTTTTTTAGTTAGTTGTGCCAATTGTGTGTCAATTTTGTTTATTTTTTCAAAAATCCAGCTCCTCGTTTGGCTGATTTTTTGTAATTTTTTTTTGCATTTAATCCTGTTGATTTCCTCTCTGATTTTAAGTATTTCTCTTCTCCTACTAGATTTGGGTATGGTTTGCTGCAGATTTTCTAGATTCATGAGATGCATTGAATGATCATCCATTTGGTGCCTTTCTAATTTCTTGATGTAGGCACCTATTGATATAAACTTTCCTCCTAACACTGCTTTTGCTGTATCCCATAAGTTTTGGTATGTTGTGCTGTTATCCTCATTTACTTCCAGAAAGTTTTTGATTTCTCTTTTAATTTCTTCTATGACCCATTGTTTATTCAGGAGCATGTTGTTCAATCTCCATATGTTTGTATACATTCTAGGGCTTCCTGAGTTGCTAATTTCCAACTTCATTCCTTTATGGTCTGAGAAGCTGCATGGTATGATTCTAAATCCTTTGAATTTGCTGAGACTTGCTTTATGGCCTAGTATGTGGTCAATCCTAGAGAAGGTTCTATGTACTGCTGAGAAGAATGTAAATGCTTTCTGTGTAGGATGGAAAGTTCTGTAGAAAACTGTTAGATCCATTTAGGCTATAGTGTCATTTAAATCTACTCTCTCCTTGTTGATCTTCTATCCTGTTTATCTGTCTATTTCTGATAGTGGAGTATTGAGGTCCGCAGTACTATTGTACTGGGGTCTAAGTTTCCCTTTAAGTTCTTTAACAAATCTTTTAAATAAACCGGTGCCCTGTAGTTAGGTGCATATACATTGATTATTGTTATATCTTCCTGTTGAATTGATCCCTTGATCATTATATAGTGCCCCTGTTTGTCTCTCTTAACAGTTTTTGTGGTAAAGTTTATGTTGTCTGATATTGAGATGGCTACGCCCGCTCTTTTTTAATTCTGCTGGCATGGTATATCTTTTTGCAGCCTTTCACTTTCAGTCTGTATGCATCTTTGCTGGAAAGATGTGTTTCTTGTAAGCAGCGAATAGATGGATTTTGTTCCTTTACCCAGTCAGCCAATCGGTGTCTTTTAACTGGACAGTTCAGGCCATTAATGTTCAATGTGAGTATTGCTAAGTAGTAACTTTGTCCTGCCATTTGTCGAAGATATTTTCTAATATATCTTTTGAACTTCCTGTCATCTTTTGCTGTGAGGTTTCCTTCATTTACCTTCTTTCATATTGATGACCGTGTTTCTGTGTTTTGGTGTGTAACATATATTTAAGCATCTTTTGCAGGGCTGTACAAGTGGCAACAAATTCTTTCAATTTCTGTTTGCTGTAAAAGGTCTTTATTTCACCTTCATTCACAAATGATAGCTTTGCAGGGTATAATATTCTGGGCTGGCAGTTTTTCTCTCTTAGTACCTGGGCTATATCTCGCCATTCCCTCCTAGCTTGTAGGGTTTCTGATGAGAAGTCAGCTGTGAGTCTGATTGGCGATCCTCTGAGAGTAATCTGACGTTTCTCTCTTGCACATTTTAGGATCTTTTCTTTATGTTTCACTGCGGTGAGTTTAATTACAACGTGACATGGTGAGGATCTCTTTTGGTCATGTTTATTAGGGGTTCTATGAGCTTCCTGTACTAGGATGTCTCTGTCCTTCACCAAACCTGGGAAATTTTCTGCTAATATCTCACTAAAAATGCCTTCTAATCCTTTCTCCCTCTCCATGCCTTCAGGAACTCCTAGAGCTCGAATGTTGTTTTTTTTTTTAATAGTATCTTGAAGATTCCCTGTGGGGAGCAACTCGGACTAGACTAAGTTACTGGAATTAAGACTTATTCTATGCATCTGCTTTCCCACAATATGGCGCCAAGAAGGGAAACAGCTTCTACACAGCTGCCTCCAGTTCAACCAATAAACACTCATATTTAGGCTGGTTCAAGTTCTTTCTGCTTTGCTTCTAAACCAGTTCCTAGCTAACATAATTCTACTTTCTTCTCAGTATTACACATCCAAGTATTACATACACTCTCCCATTCACAACATCTTGTGGTTCTTTACAGATTTGACCCTCTTGGATATGACATTCCTGCTTCCTTCCCAGGGTAGCCTCTCCTACAGGTTTCAGAACATAGTTGCTATTCCCCATTGAATACTTATTTGTAGCTATCCAATGTGAATTTATGCTGAAGATGTCTAAAATGAAAGCATCGTTATGCATTTCTCCATTTACTTGTATAAGGTATTACTATGAGCTAGCCATGGCCAAAACATCAAAATGGTTTTTTTTCTAAACCCCTCCCACTTTCTCATTTTTAAAGTCATCTGGTTTAAAATCCTAGTACTTTTGCTTTTTTGTTTTGAAATATTTATTTTATATCTGAATATACTCTCTAAAAAGGGAAGTAATCATATATATATATATATATCCTTGTATTCTTAGAATTGTTTTTGAATTACAGTAAATCTATTCTCTTGATATTTGTAAAATAGAATATAAATAATAACTACTGCTTTCAGTTTAAAAATTGAGAATTGTTAATTCGGCAAACATCTTGAAGAATGTATTAGCTCAGTGCTGAGCTTTTATCTCTCCTCAGATGGCATGAAAGTCTTAGGCTTCAGTAGGGGAATGCAGTCAGTAGTTAGGACATGCAAGTGTACTGGTCTCAAAATCATGTACATAAATAAAGGAGACATAGAACATGAACAATTTCCTGGTTACTAAGATGGTGAGTGTTTGTCACTAGCTTAAGTTGCCATTTTGAATACCCACATACCCTATCAGACTGCTTGAGTTTGAGTCTCACTACTCTCCTTTTTCTCCATTTCCTCTGATTATGTGTCCTGGGAGGCAGTAGTTGATGGCTAAAATATTTGAATCCCTACCTCCCAAATGGGTGTCCAAATTAAATTTCAGAATCCTGGTATAGTTTTGATGAAGTGATTTTTTGGGGAATTAATTGGAAAATGAATTATTCCCACTCTCCCTCATCTCAATCTCCATTTGAATCAAAATGAAAACGAATCAATAAAATTTTAGAAAATATACCTCTGTCATCACCTGAATTCCATATAGATTGTGTGTGTTTATGCCCTGAATCTGCTCCTAATTCCAGCTTCCTGCGAATACATATGTTAGGAGACTGCAGGTGAGTCTCTGTCATCACCCGAAGATACCCAGCCTGACACAGCCTTCATTGTTTAGGTGTTTGTGGAGTAAAGAATATTATGGGATTTCTATGCTTCTGTGTCTATTTCTCTCTCTCTCCTTCTCTCTTTCTCTTTCTTTATCTCTCCTTCCCTCTTTCTATGTCTCTCTCACGCTCTCTCACTCTCTCTATCTCTCTCTGTGCATGTGTGTGTTTGAAATAAAAGTAAATGAATAAGGATACACTTTCAGATATGCCTTGTACATTTTGCATACACACATGTGTATATATGATTCTTTCTGATATTTGATATAATACAAAATTGTATATTTCTAACGTCTCCTGATAAAATAGCTTGTCATGTTTTCAAGTACTGTTAAATGTTGTACCAGCAAGTTTTTCTGATTGAATTAACCTGAAAAATCACACTCACACTCAATTTGGAGGGAATTAATATCTGTCCCCTCAGCAAAAGGGTTCCATTTCATTTTCCAAAAGAAAAAACTACTCTTGGTCATGTTGCCTGTAGATTTCTAAGCATGAAATGCCAATTTGTTCTGTTTTTTTAGTTCATCATGGCAACTCTGTCTAAACTCTTGTTTGTATTGCGTCAGATACAAAATTTGGGAAGGAAGAAGGCAAAATAAAAAAAAAACACAGACCCATAAAAAATTTAGGAAATTGCGGCCGCTCAATAAACAGAAAGTCGGCTGAGGCACAAAAAACAGTGACAGAAACCAGAATTGGAGCAAGCCAACAACTGTACCCTGATTGAAAAAGTACATTCCTATGGTGCCCTAACTCCATATTGCAGCCCCAATAACAAAGCTCACATCAAAAATCCATTACAAACCATGATAAATAAGAAAAATGTGAAAAAAACCAAAGAAATCCAAGAGTCCTTAGTGATATTGGGCTTGATTTAGTCACAAGTTAACCGGCTGTTTCTGGATTCCTGCACCCCTACAAGCTGACTGGCTGTGGAATTCTGATTGAATTAACATGAAAACCACACTCACACTTGATTTGGAGGGAAGTAATATCTGTAAACTCAGTAGAAGGGTTCCATTTCATTTTCCAAAACACAAAAATTCCTCTTGGTCATCTTGACTGTAAATTTCTAAGCATGAAATGGCAATTTATTGTGTTTTTTATTTCCTAATGTATACTCTGTCTAAAATCTTGTTTGTATTGCATCAGCATTCAGATTTGGGAAGGAAGAGGCAAAAAAAAACTCAAACCCAGAAACAGTTTAGGAAATTGCCACTCAAGAAAGCAAAAATGGGCTGAGGCACCCAAAACCATGACAGAAAGCCAGAACTGGAGGAACCAACAGTTGTGTCCTGATCAAAAATGACCAATCCTCTCATGCCCTGAACTCCATATTCCAGACTCAAAACCAAAGCTCACATCAGCAAATTCATTACAAAACATGATAAATAAGAAAAATAGGGAAAAAAGCCAAAGAAATCCAAGACTCCTTAGTGATACTGGGCTTGATTTAGTCACAATGAAACTGGCTGTTTCTGATTCATCCACCCCTCCCAGCTGAATGGCTGTGGAATTCTGAATAAATTAACCTGAAAACCACACACACACTAGATTTGGAGGGAATTAATATCTGTCCCTTCAGCAAAAGGGTTCCATTTTATTTTCCAAAACACAAAAACTCCTCTTGGTCGTATTGCCTGTAGATTTCTAAGCATGAAAATCCCATTTGTTGTGTTTTTTTATATTCTACTGGCAACTCTGTCTAAACTCTTGTTTGTATTGCACTAGAAAACAAAATTTGGTAAGGAAGAAGGCAAAACAAACTCAGACCCAGAAACAATGTAGGAAATTGCCACACAAGAAACCAAAAATCGGCTGAGGCACTCAAAACCAACACAGAAAGCCAGAATTGGAGCAAGCCAACAGCTTTGCCCTGAAGAAAAATACCATTCCTCCCATGGCCTGAACTCATTCTTCCAACCTCAAAACCAAGGCTTACATTAGAAAATTCATTACAAGACATTATAAATAAGAAAAATGTGAAAAAAGCCAAAGAAATCCAAGAGTCCTTATGATATTTGGCTGAATAGGCACAAGGAAAATGGGTGTTCCCAGATTCATCCACCCCTCCCAGCTGACTGGCTGTGGAATTCTGATTTAATTAACCTGAAAATTGCACTCACACTCGATTTGGAGGGAATTAATATCTGTCCCCTCAGCAAAAAGTTTGCATTCCATTTTCAAAAACATAAAAACTCATCTTTGTCTTGTTTCCTGTAGATTACTAAACATGAAACACCAGCTTGCTGTGTTTTTTATTTCATAAAGGATGCTCTGTCTAAAATCTTGTTTGTATTGCACTAGAAAACAAAATTTGGGAAGGGAGAAGGCAAAACAAACTCAGACCCAGAAGCACTTTAGGAAATTGCCGCTCAAGAAACCAAAAATCGGCTGAGGCACCCAAAACCATGACAGAAACCAGAATTGGAGGAGCCAAAAGTTGTGCCATGATTGAAAAAGACCAAACATCACATGCCCTGAAAAAATTCTTCCAGCCTCAAAACCAAAGTTCACATTGGAAATTTCATTACAAACCATGAGAAATAAGAAAAATGTGAAAAAAGCCAAAGAAATCCAAGAGTCCTTAGTGATATTTGCCTTCATTAAGCACAAGGAAACAGGCTGTTCCCAGATTCATACGCCCATCTCAGCAGACTAGCTGTGGAATTCTGATTGAATTAACCTGAAAACCGCACTCACACTTGATTTGGAGGGAATTAATATCTGTCCCCTCAGCCAAAGAGTTCCATTTCATCTTCCAAAATACAAAAACTCCTGTTGGTCATGTTGCCTTTAGATTTCTAAGCATGAAATGGAAATTTGTTTTGTTTTTTATTTCATAATGGATATTCTGTCTAAAATCTTGTTTTTATTGCACTAGAAAACAAAATTTGGGAAGGGAGAAGGCAAAACAAACTCAGACCCAGAAACAATTTAGGAAATTGCCGCTCAAGAAACCAAAAATCGGCTGAGGCACCCAAAACTATGACAGAAATGCCCTGATTGAAAAGACCATTCCTCTGGTGCCCTGAACTCCATATTCCAACCTCAAATCAAAAGCCCACATCAGGGATCACATTTCAGTTAATTTTCAACACTTAAGAATAACTGTGTGATAATTACAGAATTAAACCAGTCATATTAAGTAGAACAGACAAAAAAAAAACTACTAAGAGGGATAATGTATTAAAGAAGAGAGGGAAGAGATGTATAATTTGGGATATGCTCAAGCTGACTTGCCCCATTTGGTAGAGTTAGAAACATAGCAGGGGATTCCAATTCAATCCCATCAAGGTGTCATGTACCAATGCCATCTCACTAGTCCAAGTGATCAATTTCAGTTCAAAACTGATCATAATGAAAGGACTAAGAACCAAAGGGAGCACATAAACAAGTCTAGTACCTGCTAACACTAACTGATAGAATAAATAAAGGGGAGAGTGATCCAACATGGGAAGTGAGATACTCAGCAGACTCATAGAATGGCAGATGTCCTAAATAGCACTCTGTCCTCAGAATCAGCCCTAAAGGCATTCGGATCTGGCTGAAAAGCCCATGAGAGTATTTCAGGCATGGAAAGCCAAGACACTCTGGCAAAAGATCTCTGAGTGAGATCCCAGTGGAAAGAACAGGTCTTCAAAGAAGGAGGTGCCTTTCTCTGAAGGGAGGAGAGAACCTCCACTTTGACTATGACCTTGTCTAAACAAGATAAGAGTCGGAGAACTCAGAGGGCTTCCATAGCCTTGGAAACTCATGACTGGTGCATAGGGAGATTACTGATGCCATTAACAGGAGTGTCAATTTGTAAAGTCAACAACAGGAGTCACTGTGCACTTACTCCTCATGTAGGATCTCTGTCATTAATGTGCTGTGCATTGAGATTTAATGCTATAATGAGTACTCAAACAATATATTTCACTTTGTGTTTCTATGGGGGTGCAAACTGTTGAAATCTTTACTTAATGCATACTAAACTGATCTTCTGTAAAAAAAAAAAAGAAATTATCAACTCCCAACTTGACTCTCACTGGGATTAAACATGACAATAGGTCTGCTCTGATTTCATCATCATTTAAAAAAATCATCTATTATTTTTCACTTTATGTTTCTGTGTGGGAGCAAACTGTTGAAATCCATACTTAATGTATCCTAAGCTGATCTTCTGTATATTAAGATAATCGAAAATGAATCTTGATGTGAATGGAAGGGGAGAGGGAGTGGGAAAGGGGAGGGTTGTGGGTGGGAGGGACAGTATTGGGGGGAAGCCATTGTAATCCATAAGTCGTAATTTGGAAATTTATATTCATTAAATAAAAGTAAAAAAAAAAGATTTGTTCAATTTTTATTTGAAAGAAAGAGCTAAGGAGCAACAGAGATCTTCCATCCGTTGGTTCATCCCCAGATGGCCTCGGTGGCTAGAGCTGTGCCAGTCTGAAGCCAGGAGCTTCCTCTGGGTCTCCCATGTTGGTGCATGGCCCTGGCATTTGGGTCATCTTATGTTGCTTTGCCAGGCACATTGGCAGGGAGCTTGACTGGAGGTGGAGCAGCTGGGACTTGAACCAGCAGCCACATGGGACACTAGCACTGCAGGCAGTGGCTTTACCAACTATGCCACAGTGCTGGCCCCCTGAGTACAATTTTTAAAATCAAGTTTCACTGGCATGCCAATGCAATATAAAAGCTCTGACAAAATTGGGCTTATTTTAAATTACCCTCCAATATATTAGGGTCATCAGCTATTATTAACAGATTTCCTTCTAGATAAGCAAAAACAGTTTAATCTAATTTCTGAAACACAGGTAGAAAGTTATGAATAGGTTATATTCCAGATGTATATATACTAGGGTTACATAATGTAACTTAAAATGTGTTTCAAATAGGTAAAGGAAAAGTTAAATACTTGTTTAATCTTCATTTGCCTGGAATTCCTCATGAACACTTACTAACTACTCAATAGGAGTAAGCAGTGACTAAGCAGGCAAACAGTGGGGTTGTACATGATCAAGATCCCGATGTTTTTAAAGATAGTTGGGCACAATTATGTTTAATTTGTGTAAGAAAAAAAGTGTTTCCCTTGTGTTAACTTCCTACTTAATAATCAAAATGGAATCTTGGTCAAGGGGAGAAATGTGAGGCCAAACCTACCACTTCGTGAAGCAGAAACCATGACTAAAAGTTTGCGGAAATCCAGCAAGTGTTCTGACATAACTGTTGCTGCTCCACTGAAGTGTAAGATGGCATGATTGATTGTCTCCACTACTCCCTTACTTACTCAACTAATGCTTATTTCTAGGTATTAGTGACGACATAACAAAAGTGCTTGTTGCCTACTGACACTTTCCATCTTACAGAAGAAAAAAGTAAGATGAGCTTAATTACTCTTCTTGTGCTTTTCCCAAATATTCCAGCAGTTTACTCTAGCCTTTGTCATGCTTTCAATATTGGCAGTAGTCTGGACATGGCTACTCCAAGCATGATAAATAACCAGAAGCATTGACATTGACTAGTTTGTTATAAACAATGCATCCCAGACACATTTTAGACCTATGGAATCACAATCGGCATTTTAACAATATAGCCCAGTGAATTTATGTGCTGTAAAATTTGGCAAACAGAAAAATCCGAGTGCAGATTCTGGTTCCACTTTTGAAAAGCTTTGTGATCTTGGCAAACTAAGGATCATAGTACTCATACATAAAACAGGAATAACATGTTCATAGAGTTTTGTGGAAAAATTTTGACATTCAGTAGAATTTCTTCTGGAGCTGTAGTTGTGGCAGAGCAGGTTGAGCCTCCAGAAGTGATGCTGGCGTCTCATGTGGCCACTGGTTCAAGACCCCACTGCTCCATTTCCAGTCCTGCTCCCTGCTGGTGCACCTGGAGATGCAATGGAGGATGGCCCAGGTCCTTGGGCCCCTGCACCCACATGGGAGTCCCAGAAGAAACTGCAGACTCCTGGCTGTGGCTTGGCCGAGCCCTGGCCATTGTGACCATCTGGGGAATGAACAAGCAGATGGAAGATCTCTCTGTTCCTCCTCATTTCTAACTGCATTTCAAGTAAATAAAAAATAATCTATAGAAAATGAAAATTGAGACTTCTTCCAACCACCTCCCTAGGTAAGCAAATAAGTAATGTCTTATTGGGGCATCCACTTGAATTATCCCTCAAAATGTTTTATGTGACAAAACTTTGTGTACTCCATGGCCAAATAGAGGTGAATTTCAATTCTGGTTCTGTTTCTTTCAGAGACATAATGAGATAGTTGAAAATGCTAAACTGATCTTCTATATATAAAGAGGATTGAAAATGAATCTTGATGTGAATGGAAGGAGAGAGGGAGTGGGAAAGGGGAGGGTTGCGGGCAGGAGGAAAGTTATGGGGGGGAGGACATTGTAATTCATAAGCTGTGCTTTGGAGATTAATATTCATTAAAAAAAAGTTAAAAAAAATTAAAAAAAAGCCCACGTCAGAAAATTCATTACAAACTATGATAAATAAGAAGAAAGTGAATAATGCCAAAGAAACCCAAGAGTCCTTAGTGATATTTGCCTTCATTAAGCACAAGGAAACAGGCTGTTCCCAGATTCATACACACATCTCAGCAGACTGGCTGTGAAATTCTGATTAAATTAACCTGAAAACCGCACTCATACTCGATTTGGAGGGAATTAATATCTGTCCCCTCAGCCAAAGAGTTCCATTTCATCTTCCAAAATACAAAAACTCCTGTTGGTCATGTTGCCTTTAGATTTCTAAGCATGAAATGGAAATTTGTTTTGTTTTTTTATTTCATAATGGATACTCTGTCTAAAATCTTGTTTGTATTGCACTAGAAAACAAAATTTGGGAAGGGAGGAGGCAAAACAAACTCAGACCCAGAAACAATTTAGGAAATTGCCGCTCAAGAAACCAAAAATCGGCTGCAGGACCCAAATCCATGACAGAAAGCAAGAAATGGAGCAAGCCAACAGTTGTGCCCTGATTGAAAAAGAGCAAACCTCCCATGTCCTGAACTAATTCTTCCAGCCTCAAAACCAAAGCTCACATTAGAAAATTCATTACAAACCATGATAAATAAGAAAAATATGAAAAAAGCCAAACAAATCCAAGAGTCCTTAGTGATATTGGCCTTGATTAGGCACAAGGAAGCTGGCTGTTCCCGATTCATCCACCCCTCCCAGCTGACTGGCTTTGGAATTCTGATTTAATTAACCTGAAAACCGCACTCTCACTCGATTTGGAGGGAATTAATATCCGTCCCCTCAGCAAAAAGCTTCCATTTCATTTTCCAAAACAACTCTTGGTCTTGTTGCCTTTAGAATTCTAAGCATGAAATGCCAATTTTTGTGTTTTAAAATTCATAAAGGATACTCTGTCTAAACTCTTGTTTGTATTTGGTTGGAATACAAAAATTGGGAAGGAAGAAGGCAAAACAAACTCAGACCCAGAAACAATTTAGGAAATTGCTGCACAAGAAACCAAAAATTGGCTGAGGCACCCAAAACCATGACAGAAATGCCCTGTTTGAAATGACCATTCCTCCCCTGCCCCGAACTCCATATTTCAGCCTCAAATCCAAAGCTCCCATCAGAGTATTCATAACAAACTATGATAAATGGGAAAAATATGAAAAAAACCAAACAAATCCATGAGTCCTTAGTGATACTGGGCTTGATTTAGTCACAAGGAAAATGCTGTTTCTGGATTCATCCACCCTCCCAGCTGAATGGCTGTGGAATTCTTTTCAATTAACCTGAATATTTCACTCACACTCGATTTGGAGGGAATTAATATCTGTCCCCTCAGCAAAAGGGTTGCATTCCATTTTCAAAAACATAAAAACTCCTCTTGGTCTTATTTCCTGTGGATTACTAAACATGAAACACCAATTTGTTGTGTTTTTTTATTTCATAATGGATAGTCTGTCTAAAATCTTGTTTGTATTGCACTAGAAAACAAAATTTGGGAAGGGAAAAGCCAAAACAAACTCAGACCCAGAAACAATTTAGGAAATTGCCGCTCAAGAAACCAAAAATCAGCTGAGGCACCCAAAACTATGACAGAAATGCCCTGATTGAAAAGACCATTCCTCCTGTGCCCTGAACTTCATATTCCAGCCTCAAATCCAAAGCTCACATCAGACTATTCATAACAAACTATGATAAATGAGAAAAATATGAAAAAACAAAGAAATCCAAGAGTCCTTATTGATATTGGGCTTGATTTAATCACAAGGAAACTGCTGTTGCCAGATTCATCCACCCCTCCCAGCTGACTGGCTGTGGAATTCTGTTTTAACTAACCTGAAAATTGCACTCACACTCGATTTGGAGGGAATTAACATCTTTCCCCTCAACAAAAGGGTTCCATTTCATTTTCCAAAACACAAAAACTCCTCTAGGTCATGTTTTTTGTAGATTTCTAAGCATCAAATGCAAATTCATTGTGTTTTTATTTCATAATGGCAACTCTGTCTAAACTCTTGTTTGATTTGCGTTTGAATACAAATTTTGGGAAGGAAGAAGGCAAAACAAACTCAGATCCAGAAACAATTTATGAAATTGGCGCTCAATAAACCAAAAATTGGCTGAGGCACCCAAAACCATGATAGAATGCCAGAATAGGAGAAAGCCAACTATTGTGCCCTGATTGAAAAAGAACATACCTCCCATGCCCTTACCTAATTCTTCCAGCCTCAAAACTGAAGCTCAAATTAGAAAATTCATTACAAACCATGATAAATAAGAAAAATGTGAAAAAAGCCAAAGAAATCCAAGAGTCCTTAGTAATATTGGCCTTGATTAGGCACAAGGAAACTGGCTGTTCCAGGATTCATCCACCCCTCCCAGCTGACTGGTTGTGGAATTCTGATTTAATTAATCTGAAAACCACACTCACACTCGATATGGAGAGAGTTAATATCTGTGCCCTCAGTAACAGGGTTCCATTTCTTTTTCCAAAACACAAAAACTCCTCTTGCTCATGTTGCCTGTAGATTTCTAAGCATGAAATGCCAATTTGTTGTTTTTGCATATCCTAATGGATACTCTGTCTAAACTCTTGTTTGTATTGCGTCGGAATACAAAAATTGGGAAGGAAGAAGGCAAAACAAACTGAGACCCAGAAGCAATTTAAGAAATACCCTCTCAAGAAACAAAAAATCGGCTGAGGCACACAGAACCATAACAGAAATGCCCAGATTGAAAAGAACATTCCTCCCCTTCCCTGAATTCGATATTCCAGCCTCAAATCCAAAGTTCACATTAGGAAATTCATTACTACCTATGATAAATAAGAAAAACATGAAAATTCCAAAGAAATCCAAGGGATCATAGTGATATTGGGCTTTATTTAGTCACAAGGAAACTGGCTGTTTCCGGATTCATCCACCCCTCCCAGCTACCTGGCTGTGGAATTCTGATTAAATTAACCTGAAAATTGCACTCACACTCGATTTGGAGGGAATTAATATCTGTCCCCTCAGCAAAGCGTTCCATTTAATTTTCCAAAACACAAATACTCCTCTTGGTCATGTTGCCTGTAGATTTCTAAACATGAAACACCAATTCGTTGCGTTTTTTTTTATTTCATAAAGGATATTCTGTCTAAAATCTTGTTTGTATTGCATCAGAATACAAAATTTGGGAAGGGAGAAGGCAAAACAAACTCAGACCCAGAAGCAATTTAGGAAATTACAGCAGAAGAAACCAAAAATCGGCTGAGGCACCCAAATCCCTGACGCAAAGCCAGAATTGAAGCAAGCTAACAGTTGTGCCCTGATTGAAAAAGACCAAACCTCCCATGCCCAGAACTAATTCTTTGAGCCTCAAATCAAAAGCTCAAATCAGAAAATTCATTACAAACTATGATAAATAAGAGCAATATGAAAAACCAAAGAAATCCAAGAGTCGTTAGTGATATTGGGCTTGATTTAGTCACAAGGAAACCGGCTGTTTCCAGATTCATCCACCACTCCAAGCTGAATGGCTGTGGAATTCTGATTAAATTAAACTAAAAACCGCACTCACACTCGATTTGGAGGGAATTAATATCTGTCCCCTCAGCAAAAGGGTTCCGTTTCATTTTACAAAATAGAAATACTCCTCTTGGTCCTGTCGCCTTTAGATTTCTAAGCATGAAACGCCAATTCGTTGTGTTTTTATTTCATAATGGCAACTCTGTCTAATCCTGTTTCTATTGTGTCAGAATACAAAAATTGGGAAGGAAGAAGGCAAAACAAACTCAGACCCAGAAGCACTTTAGGAAATTGCCACTCAATAAACCAAAAATCGGCTGAGGCACCCAAATCAATGACAGAAAGCAAGAAATGGAGCAAGCCAACAGTTGTGCCCTTATTGAAAAAGAGAAACCTCCCATGCCCTGAACTAATTCTTCCAGCCTCAAAACCAAAGCTCACATTAGAAAATTCATTACAAACCTTGATAAATAAGAAAAATGTGAAAAAAGCCAAAGAAATCCAAGAGTCCTTAGTGATACTGGGCTTGATTAGGCACAAGGAAACTGTTCCCAGATTCATCCACCCTTCCCAGCTGACTGGCTGTGGAATTCTGATTTAATTAACCTGAAAACCGAACTCCCACTCGATTTGGAGGGAATTAATATCCGTCCCCTCAGCAAAAAGCTTCCATTTCATTTTCCAAAACTCTTCTTGGTCATGTTGCCTTTAGATTTCTAAGCATGAAACGCCAATTTTTGTGTTTTTTTTATATCAAGAGGCAACTCTGTCTAAACTCTTGTTTGTATTTCGTTGGAATAAAAAAATTCAGAAGGAAGAAGACAAAATAAACTCAGAACCAGAAACACTTTAGGAAATTGACGCTAAGGAACTAAAAATTGGTTGAGGCACCGAAAACCATGACTGAAATGCCCAGATTGAAAAGACCATTCCTCCCATGCCCTGAACTCCATATTCCAGCCTCAAATCCAAAGCTCACATCAGAAAATTCATTACAAACTATGATAAATAAGAAAAATCAAAGAAATCTAAGAGTCCTTAGTGATATTGGGTTGATTAAGCATAAGGAAACTGGCTGTTCCTGATTCATCCACCCCTCCCAGGTAACTGGCTGTGGGATTCTGATTTAATTAACCTGAAATTTGCACTCACACTCGATTTGGAGGTAATTAATATCTGTCCCCTCAGCAAAAGCATTGTATTTCATTTTCCAAAATACAAAAACTCCCCTCTGTCTTGTTTTCTGTAGATTTATAGCATGAAACGCAAATTCGTTGTCTTTTTATTTCATAATGACACTCTGTCTAAACTCTTGTTTGTATTGCATCAGAATACAAATTTTGGGAAGGAAGAAGGCAAAACAAACTCAGACCCAGAAACAGTTTAGGAAATTGCCGATGAAGAAACAAAAAATTGACTGAGGCACCCAAAACCATGACAGAAATTCCCTGATTGAAAAGACCACTCCTCCCATGCCCTGAACTCCATATTCCAGCCTCAAATACAAATCTCACATCAGAATATTCCTTACAAACCATCATAAATAAGAAAAATATGTAAACACCAAAGAAATCCAAGAGTCCTTAGTGATATTTGCCTTATTTAGTCAGAAGGATACTGGCTATTTCTGGATTCATCCACCCCTCCCAGCTGACTGGCCTTGGGATTCTGATTGAATTAACCTGAAAATTGCACTCACACTCGATTTGCAGGGAATTAATATATGTTCGCTCAGCAAAGGGTTCCACTTAATTTTCCAAAACACAAAAACTCCTCTTGGTCATGTTGCCTTTAGATTTCTAAGCATGAAATGCCAATTCGTTGTGTTTTTTTTTTTCATAATGGCAACTCTGTCTAAACTCTTGTTTGTATTGCGTAAGAATACAAAATTTGGGAAGGAAGAAGGCAAAACAAATTCAGACACAGAAGCAATTTAGTAAATTGCTGCTCAAGAAACCAAACATCAGCTGTGGCACCCAAAACCATGACAGAAAGCCAGAATTGTAGCAAGCCAACAGTTTTACCCTGACTGAAAAACACCATACCACCTCCAGGGCCCTGAACTAATTCTCTAATTCTTCCGAACTGAAAACAAAAGCTCACATTAGAAAATTCATTACAAACCATGAGAAATAAGAAAAAATGTGAAAAAAGCCAAAGAAATCCAACAGTTCTAAGCAATATTGGGCTTGATTAGGCACAAGGAAACTGGCTGTTTCCGGATTCATCTACCCCTCCCAGCTGACTGGTTGTGAAATTCTGATTGAATTAACCTGAAAACTGCACTCACACTCGATTTGGACGGAATTAATATCTGTCCCCTCAGCAAAAGAGTTCCATTTCATTTTCTGAAACACAAAAATTCCTTTTGGTCATGTTGCCTGGAGATTTCTAAGCATGAAACTGCAATGTTGTGTTTTTTATATCCTAATGTATACTCTGTCTAAACTCTTGTTTGTATTGCATCAGAATACAAATTTTGGGAAGGAAGAAGGCAAAAACTCAGACCCAGAAGCAATTTAGGAAATTGCCTCTCAAGAAACCAAAAATCGGCTGTGGCACCCAAAACCATGACGGAAAGGAGAATTAGAGGAAGCCAAAAGTTGTGCCCTGATTGAAAAAGAGAAAATCTCCCATGCCCTGAACTAATTCTTCCAGCCTCAAAACCAAAGCTCACATTAGAAAATTCATTACAAACCATAATAAATAAGAAATAAATGAAAAACCAAAGAAATCCAAGAGTCCTTAGTAATATTGGCCTTGATTAGGCACAAGGAAACCGGCTGTTCCCGTATTCATCCACGCCTCCCAGCAAACTGGCTGTGGAATTCTGATTGAATTAATCTGAAAACCGCACTCACACTCGATTTGGAGGGCATTCATATCTGTCCCCTCAGGAAAAGGCTTCCATTTCATTTTCCAAAACACAAAAAAACCTCATGCTCATGTAGCCTGTAGATTTCTAAGCATGAAACACAAATTTGTAGTTTTTGCATATCCTAATGGATACTCTGTCTAAACTCTTGTTTGTATTTCGTTCGAATACAAAAATTGCGAAGGAAGAAGGCAAAACAAACTCAGACCCAGAAGCACTTTAGGAAATTGCCGCTCAAGAAACCAAAAATCGACTGAGGTACCCAAAACCATGACAGAAATGCCTTGATTGAAAAGACAATTCCTCCCGTGCCCTGAACTCCATATTCCATCCTCAAATCCAATGCTCACATCAGAAAATTCATTACAAACTATGATAAATAAGAAAAAATATGTAAAAACAAAAGAAATCAAATAGTCCTTAGATTTATTGGGCTTAGTTAGTCACAAGGAAACTACTGTTGCCAGATTCATCCACCCCTCCCAGCTGACTGGCTGTGGAATTCTGTTTTAATTAACCTGAAAATTGCACTCACACTCGATTTGGAGGGAATTAATATCTGTCCCCTCAGTAAAAGCGTTCCATTTCATTTTTGAAAATACAAAAACTCCTCTTCTTCATGTTGCCTGTAGGTTTCTAAGCATGAAACGCCAATTTTCTGTTTTTTATTTCATAATGGATACTCTGTGTAAACTCTTGTTTGTATTGCATTGGAATACAAATTTTGTGAAGGAAGAAGGCAAAACAAACTCAAACCCAGAAGCACTTTAGGAAATTGCCAGTCAATAAACCAAAAATCGGCTGAGGCACGCAAAACCATGACAGAAACCAGAATTGGAGCAAGCCAACAGTTGTGCCCTGATTGACAAAGATCAGACCTCCCATGTCCTGAACTAATTCTTCCAGCCTCAAAACCAAAGCTTACATTAGAAAATTCAACACAAACCATGATAAATAAGAAAAATTTGAAAAAAGCCAAAGAAATCCAAGAGTCCTTAGTGATATTGGCCTTGATTAGGTACAAGGAAACTGGCTGTTCCTGATTCATCCACCCCTCCAAGCTGACTGGCTGTGGAACTCTGATTTAATTAACCTGAAAACCACACTCACACTCGATTTGGAGGGAATTAATATCTGTCCCCTCAGCAAAAAGCTTCCATTTCATTTTCCAAAAGTCCTCTTGCTCATGTTGCCTGTAGAATTCTAAGCATGAAATGCCAATTTTTGTGTTTTTTATTTTATAATGGGTCCTCTGTCTAAACTGTTGTTTGTATTTGGTTGGAATACAAAAATTGGGAAGGAGGTACGCAAAACAAACTCAGACCCAGAGGCAATTTAGGAAATTACCGCTCAAGAATTCAAAAATTGGCTGAGGCACCCAAAACCATGACAGAAATGCCCTGATTGAAAAGACCATTCCTCCCGTGGCCTGAACTCCATATTCCAGCCTCAAATCCAAAGCTCACATCAGAAAATTCATTACAAGTTATGATAAATAAGAAAAATATGAAAATTCTAAAAAAATCCAAAAGTCCTTAGTTATATTGGGCTTGATTTAGTCACAAGTAAACTCGCTGTTTCTGGATTCATCCACCTCTCCCTGCTGACTTGCAGTGCAATTCTGGTTAAATTAACCTGAAAAGTAACTCACACTCGATTTGGAGGGAATTATTATCTGTCCCCTCAGCAAAAGCATTCCATTTAATTTTCCAAAACACAAATATTCCTCGTGGTCATGTTGCCTGTAGATTTCCAAACATCAAACAACAATTTGTTGTGTTTTTTATTTCATAAAGGATACTCTTTCCAAAATCTTGTTTGTATTGCATCAGAATACATAATTTGGGAAGGAGAAGGCAAAACAAACTCAGACCCAGAAGCACTTTAGGAAATTGCCGCTCAAGAAACCAAAAATCAGCTGAGGCACCCAAAACCATGACAGAAATGCCTTGATTGAAAAGACTATTCCTCCTGTGCCTGATCTCCATATTCCAGCCTCAAATCCAATGCTCACATCAGAAAATTCATTACAAACTATGATAAATAAGAAAAATATGAAAAAAAAAAAAACAAAGAAATCCAAGAGTCCTTAGTGATATTGGGCTTGATTAAGCATAAGGAAACTGCCTGTTTCCGGATTCATGCACGCCTCCCAGCTGACTGGCTGTGGAATTCTGATTTAATTAACCTGAAATTTGCACTCACACTTGATTTGCAGGGAATTAATATCTGTCCGCTCAGCAAAAGGTTTCCATTTCATTTTACAACAAACAAAAACTCATCTTGGTCGTGTTGCCTATAGATTTCTAAGCATGAAACTCTAATTAATTGTGTTTTTATTTCATAATGGGAACTCTGTATAAACTCTTGTTTGTATTGCATCAGAATACAAATTTTGGGAAGGAGGAAGGGAAAACAAACTCAGACCCAGAAGCAATTTATGAAATTGCCACTAAAGAAACCAAAAATTGGCTGAGGCACCCAAAAGCATGACAGAAAGCCAGAATTGGAGCAAGCCAAAAGTTGTGCCCTGATTGACAAAGACCATACCTCACGTGGCCTGAACTCCATATTCCAGCCTCAAAACCAAAGCTCACATTAGAAAATTCATTACAAAGCATGATAAATAAGAAAAATTTGAAAAAAGCCAGAGATATCCACGAGTCCTTAGTGATATGGGACTTGATTAGGCACAAGGATCCTGGATGTTCCTGAATTCATCCACCACTCTCAGCAGACTGGCTGTGGAATTCTGATTGAATTAACCTGAAAACCGCACTCACACTTGATTTGGTGGGAATTAATATCTCTCCGATAGGCAAAAGGGTTCCATTTCATTTTCCAAAACACAAAAACTCCTCTTGCTCATGTTTCCTGTAGATTTCTAAGCATGACACACCAATTTGTTGTGTTTTTTATATCCTAATGGATACTCTGTCTAAACTCTTGTTTGTATTGCGTCGGAATGCAAGTTTTGGGAAGGAAGAAGGCAAAACAAACTCAGACTCAGAAGCACTTTAGGAAATTGCCACTCAAGAAATAAAAAATCGACTGAGGCACTCAAAACCATGTCAGAAATGCCCTTATTGAAAAGACCATTCCTCCCCTGCCATGAGCTCCACATTCCAGCCTCAAATCCAATGCTTACATCAGAAAATTCATTACAAACATTATTTATCAAAAATGATAAATAACAAAAATATGAAAAAAATAAAGAAATCCAGGAGTCCTTAGATTTATTGTGCTTGGTTAGTCACAAGGAAACAACTGTTTCTCAATTCATCCACCTCTCCCAGGTGAGTGGCTGTGGAATTCTGTTTTAATTAACCTGAAAATTGCACTCACACTCGATTTGGAGGGAATTAATATCTGTCCGCTCAGTAAAAGCGCTCCATTTCATTTTCCAAAGCACCAAAACTCCTCTTGCTCATGTTTCCTTTATATTTCTAGGATGAAACACCAATTTGTTGTATTTTTTACATCCTAATGGATACTCTGTCTAAAATCTTTTTTTGTATTGCGTGGAATACAAAATTGGGAAGGAAGAATGCAAAAAAAACTCAGACCCAGAAGCAATTTAGGATATTGCCTCTCAAGAAATCAAAAATTGGCTGAGGCACCCAAAACCATGACAGAAATGCCCTGATTCAAAATACCCTTCCTCCCGTGCCCTGAACTTCATATTCCAGCCTCAAATCCAATGCTCACATCAGAAAATTCATTACAAACTATGATAAATAAGAACAATATGAAAAAAAAAACAAAGAAATCCAAGAGTCCTTAGTAATATTGGGCTTGATTTAGTCACAAGGAAACTGCTGTTTCTGATTCATCCACTCCTCCCAGCTGACTGACGGTGGAATTCTGTTTTAATTAACCGGAAAATTGTACTCACACTCGATTTGGAGGGAATTAATATATGTCCCCTCAGCAAAAGGTTTCCATTTCATTTTCCAAAACACAAAAGCTTCTCTTGGTAATGTTGCCTGTAGATTTCTAAGCATGAAACTCCAGTTCATTGTGTTTTTATTTCATAATGGGAACTCTGTCTAAACTCTTGTTTGTATTGCATCAGAATACAAATTTTGGGAAGGAGGAAGGCAAAACAAACTCAGACCCAGAAGCAATTTATGAAATTGGCGCTCAAGAAACCAAAAATCGACTGAGGCACCCAAAACCATGACAGAAAGCCAGAAGTGGAGCAAGACAACAGATGTGCCCTGATTGAAAAACACCATACCTCCCGTGCCCAGAACTAATTTTCTAATTCTTCTGGCCTCAAAACCAAATCGCACATTAGAAATTTCATTGCAAACCATGATAAATAAGAAAAATATGAAAAAAAAAAACCAAAGAAATCCAAGAGTCCTTAGTGATATTTGGCTTGATTTAGTCACAAGTAAATCAGCTGTTTCCGGATTCTTCCACACCTCCCAGCTGACTAGCTGTGGAATTCTGATTAAATTAAACAAAAAAACGCACTCAAAATCCATTTGGAGGTAATTAATATCTGTCCCCTCAGTAAAAGGATTCCATTTCATTTTCCAAAACACAAAAACTCCTCTTGTTCATGTTGCCTGTACATTTCTAAGCATGAAGCGCCCATTTGATGTGTTTCTATTTCATAATGGCAACTCTGTCTAAACTCTTATTTATATTGCATCAGAATACAAAACCCTCCACACATTCGAGTTTTCCAGGCAGAAAGCTTCAGAAACCCGAGAAAACATGATATTTGTGTTTCTAAACATGACAGTGGATGCACTTGCCAAACAGAAAGATTGTGCTTTTCTCCAAAACCGCTTTGATGGTTATTTTTTGGTTCAGTTTCACCCGAATCCCACAGCAATTTGCCAGATATGCCTGGATGAACGCTGAAATATATGGTGTGTTGTGGGTATCTCAGTACCAGAAATCCGGCAGAAAGCAAAATGTTACATGCTAAAATGCTTTCCAAACCAGCAAGTCCGTAGATAATGTCCAGAGAACACAAACAAAAACAGAGGCTCTAGCAACATCTGCTTTCATCCAGGCCTATCTGGAAAATAGCAGTGGAATGCGGGTGAAATTTAACCAAAAAATCACTGTCAAATTGGTTTTGGAGAAAAGCACAATCTTTCTGTTTGGCTCCTGGATCCAATGTCATGTTTACAAAGACAAGTATCATGTTTCCTCTGGTTTCTGAAGCATTCTGCCTGGAAAACTCGAATTTGTGGATGAATTGACTCCATTTGGATCCCATTATCATTGCTGGTAGAAAACAAAATGTTATAAGCTAAAATGCATTCAAACGCGTCAAGTCCGTAGATAATGTCCAGAAAACACATATAAACACATAGGCTGTAGCAAGATCTGGCATTGAGATAGCCACAACACACCAGATATTTCTGCTTTCATCCAGCCATATCTGGACAAATTTCTGTGGAATTCAGGTGAATTTTAACCAAAAAATCACCATCAAAATGGTTTTGGAGAAATGCACAATCTTTCTGTTCAGCAAATGCATCCAATGTCATTTTTAGAAACACATATATCATGTTTGGTTGGGCTTCTGAAGCTTTCTGCCTGGAAAACTTGAATGTGTGGAGGGTATGATTCTATGTGGAAACCATTAGCGTTTGCCGTCACAAAACAAAAAGTTACATGCTAAAATGCATTCAAAACCGTCAAGTCCGTAGATAATGTCCAGAAAATACAAACAAACACAGAGGTTGTAGCAAGATCTGGGATTGAGATAGCCACAACATACCGGATATTTGTGCTTTCATTCAAGTGTATCCGGAAAAATTACTGTGGAATTTGTGTGAAATTTAACCATAAAATCACTGTCAAAGTGGTTTTGGAGAAAAGCACAATCTTTCTCTTGGGCAAATGCATCCAATGTCATGTTTACAAAGACAAATATCATTTTTTATCGGGTCTCTGAAGATTTCTGCCTGGAAAACTCAAATGTGTGGGGGATTTGACTCCATGGGGAACCCATTAGCCTTTGCCGGCAGAAAACAAAACGTTACAGGCTAAAATGCATTCAAAACCAGCAAGTCCGTAGATAATGTCCAGAGAACACTAACAAACACAGAGGCTGTAGCAAATCTGCTTTCATCCAGGAGTATCTGGAAAATTGCTGTGGAATGCGGGTGAAATTTAACCAAAAAATCACTGTCAAAGTGGTTTTGGAGAAAAACACAATCTTTCTGTTCGGTAAGTGCATCCAATGTTATGTTTACATAGACAAACATCATGTTTACTCGGGTTTCTGAAGCTTTCTGCCTGAAAAACTCGAATGTTTGGAGGATTTCACTCCATATAGGACCCATTATTGTTTGCCCCCAGAAAACACAAGGTTACATACTAGAATGCATTCAAAAAAGTAAAGTCCGTAGATCATGTCCAGAAAACACAAACAAACACAGAGGCTGTAGCAAGATCTGGGATTGAGATAGCCACAACACACCAGATATTTCTGCTTTCATCCAAGTGTATCTGGAAAAATTGTTGTGTAATTTGGGTGAAATTTCACCAAAGAATCACCGAAAAGTGGTTTTGGAGAAAAGCACAATCTTTCTGTTCAGGAAATGCATCCAATGTCATGTTTAGAAACACAAATATCATGTTTTCTCAGGTTTCTGAGGCTTTCTGCCTGGGAAACTCGAATGTGTGGAGGATTTGACTGCATGGGGAACCCATTAGCGTTTGCCAGTAGGAAACAAAAAGTTACATGCTAAAATGCATTCAAAACCGTCAACTCTGTAGATCATGTCCAGAAAACACAAACACAGATGTTGTAGCAAGATCTGGGATTGAGTAGCCACTATACACAAGGAAGTTCTGCTTTCATCCAGGCATATCTGGACAAATTTATGTGGAATTCGGGTGAAATTTAACCAAAAATTCACCATTAAAGTGCTTTTGGAGAAAACCATAATCTTTCTGTTCGGCAAATGCATGCAATGCCATGTTTACAAACATAAATATCATTTTTTATCGGGTATCTGAAGCTTTCTGCCTGGAAAACTCGAATGTGTGGAGGATTTCACTCCATGTGGAACCAATTAGCCTTTGCCTGCAGAAAACAAAAAGTTACGTGCTAAAATGAATTCAAAACCGTAAATTCCGTAGATAATCTCCAGAAAACCTAAACAAACACAGAGGCTGTATTTCCCGGCAGAAAATGAAAAGTTATGGGGCGGAGCCAAGATGGCGGAATAGTGAGGGCGCGCACTGATAGTCCGGGAAAATTTAGTTTAATAAAGGGAAGTTACGGTAGCCTCAGAAAAAAGAACCAGGAAAATATTGCAGAGGAAACTCTTCTGAATCCAGTGGTCGTGAATCGGAGGACCTACTGGGAGAACAAGGTTGCCCACCGCGCGAAAGCTGAGCCGTGGGACCGAGCCACAGGACCGAGCCGCAGAAGCCGAGCCGTGGGACCGAGCTGTGCAAGCTGCAGGGTCTGCGCGCAAGTGCTCAAAGGGGAGTGCGTGCCACACAGACAACAGCAGGGAGACTTGGGACGTCCAGGGCTCTGAGTCCACACATCGGCGCTGGAAGGGGAGCGGACCTGCGTGGAGAGCGTGGGAGCCCACAGTTCGGGACACCAGCGGCAGACTCAACACACCAGCGCTGGAACGCGAGGTGAGCCGAACCTCAATAACCCAAGACACCGGCAGGCAAGCTGAGAGAGGAGACTAGAGGGAACGACACCCGGGGGGGGGTACTTCACCAAGCTAACTGGAAGAGAGAGAGGGGAAAAAAAAAAGGTGACTGGTATGGACACGGGTTTCTCTCTCTCCGCTCACCTCTCAAGGGCGAGCAAGACAAAAAGCAGGCGCCATCTTGGACATACGTCATAAGCAGAGTGACCTCAGGTCTGCACCGGCCCTGAGCCTAGCAGAAAAACCTGACTCTGGGCGGGACGAATTAACAGGAGATTAGGACCTAGTAAATTTGTGGTGCTACTGAACTGAGAGTGTGAAAAAAGAGACAGTGGGGGAGAGAACTCACGGAATTCACATGAGCACTCTCCAGAGATGCTACAATTCCATAACTTTGGCAACCCAGTGGGAGACTGAAGGAGAATTTGAGCCCACTCCGAGGGCCGAACAGATTCCCTGTGTGGTCCTTGGGAAAGAGCTTCCGATCTCTGGCTCCTGTGGGTATATCATTTGCCTGCTAACTACCTCCAACTTCATTCAGCTGTGCAGAATAACTTCCCTTTTGAATCAAAAAAAAAAAAAGAGAGAGAGAGAGAGAGAGAGAGAGAGGTTTACCACGCCTAACCTGGGAGTGTCACCTTTGGCACACCAAACAGAGCTCTCAGGCCACACCCATCTCAAGCCCTAAGGCTCCATCAAAAACAGATAGTCCACTTAATCTAGAGTCATAGTATAACAAGAAAAAGCACCACAGTGAAGAAACCAAATATCTCCAATATGACAAATAACAAATGCAAAAACCAAGGTAATAAAAACAAGGAAGTCACCATGAAGCCCTCAAATAAAAAGACACCCCAATTCAAGATTATGAAGATGATGACATAGAAGAAATGCAAGAAGCAGATCTCAAAAAACTGATAAGAACATTACGAAGTTCTCATAAACAAATTCTTGAACTACAGAAATCCTTAATGGACAAGATAGAAAATCTCTCTCATGAAAATGAAATATTAAGGAGGAATCAAAATGAAACGAAACAACTAGTACAACAGGAAACTGTGATAGTTATGAGAAATTATAATGAAGTGAAGAATTCAAAAGAGCAAATGAAAAACACAATAGACAGCCTTACGAACAGAATGGGTGAAGCAGAAGAGAGAATATCAGACTTAGAAGACAGAGAACAGGAAAGGTTACAGGCAGAGCAAAGAAAAGAAGAGGGAATTAGAAATCTAAAACATATTGTCAGGAATCTGCAGGATACTATTAAAAAAACCAACATTCGAGTTCTAGGAGTTCCTGAAGGCATGGAGAGGGAGAAAGGATTAGAAGGCCTTTTTAGTGAGATATTAGCAGAAAATTCCCCAGGTTTGGAGAAGGACAGAGAAATCCTAGTACAGGAAGCTCACAGAACCCCTAATAAACACGACCAAAAGAGATCCTCACCACGACACGTTGTAATTAAACTCTCCACAGTGAAACATAAAGAAAAGATCCTAAAATGTGCAAGAGAGAAATGTCAAATTACTCTCAGAGGATCTCCAATCAGACTCACAGCTGACTTCTCATCAGAAACCCTACAAGCTAGGAAGGAATGGCGAGATATAGCCCAGGTACTACGAGAGAAAAACTGCCAGCCCAGAATATTATACCCTGCAAAGCTATCATTTGTGAATGAAGGTGAAATAAAGACTTTTCATAGCAAACAGAAATTGAAAGAATTTTTCGCAACTCATCCAGCCCTGCAAAAGATGCTTAAAGATGTGTTACACACAGAAACACAGAAACACGGTCATCAATATGAAAGAAGATAAAGGAAGGAAACCTCACAGCAAAAGATCACAGGGAATTCAAAGCATAGATTATAACTTATCTTTGGCAAATGGCAGGGCAAAGTTACCACTTATCATTAGTCACATTGAACGTGAATGGCCTGAACTGTCCAGTTAAAAGACACCGATTGGCTGATTGGGTTAAAGAACAAAAACCCATCTATTTGCTGCTTACAAGAAACGCATCTTTCCAACAAAGATCCATACAGACTGAAAGTGAAAGGCTAGAAAAAGATACACCATGCCAACAGAAATGAAAAAAGAGCGGGCTAATATCGGACAACACAATCTTTACCACAAAAACTGTCAAGAGAGACAAAGAGGGACACTATATAATCATTAAGGGATCAATACAACAAGAAGATTTAACAATTATCAATGTATATGCACCTAACTACAGGGCACCGGTTTATCTAAAAGATTTGTTAACAGACTTAAAGGGAGATTTAGACCCCAATACAATAGTACTGGGGGACTTCAATACTCCACTCTCAGAAATAGACAGATCAACAGGACAGAAGATCAACAAGGATACAGTAGATTTAAACCACACTATAGCCCAAATAGATCTAACAGATATATACAGAACTTTCAATCCTACAGCTAAAGATTTTACATTCTTCTCAGCAGTACATGGAACCTTCTCTAGGATTGACCACATACTAGGCCATAAAGGAAGTCTCAGCAAATTCAAAAGAATTAGAATCATACCATGCAGCTTCTCAGACCATAAAGAAATGAGTTGGAAATTAGCAACTCAGGAATCCCTAGAGCATACGCAAACACATGGAGATTGAACAACATGATCCTGAATGAACAATGGGTCATAGAAGAAATTAAACGAGAAATCAAAAATTTTCTGGAAGTAAATGAGGATAACAGCACAACATACCAAAACTTATGGGATGCAGCAAAAGCAGTGTTAAGAAAAAGTTATATCAATAGGTGCCTACATCAAGAAATTGGAAAGGCACCAAATAGATGAGCTTTCAACACATCTCAAGGATCTAGAAAACCTACAGCAAACCAGACCCAAATCTAGTAGGAGAAGAGAAATACTTAAAATCAGATAAGAAATCAACAGGATTGATCCAAAAAAAAAAAACATTACAAAAATCAGCCAAATGAGGAGCTGGTTTTATGAAAAAATAAACAAAATTGACACCCCATGGGCCCAACTAACTAAAAAAAGAAAAGACCCAAATCAATAAAATCAGAGATGAAAAAGGAAACGTAACAACAGACACCACAGAAATAAAAAGAATCATCAGAAATTACTACAAGGACCTGTATGCCAGTAAACAGGGAAACCTATCAGAAATGGATAGATTCCTGGACTCGTGCAACTTACCGAAATTGAACCAGAAAGACACAGAAAACCTAAACAGACCCATAACTGAGACAGAAATTGAAACAGTAATAAAGGCCTTCCCAACAAAGAAAAGCCCAGGACCAGATGGATTCACTGCTGAATTCTACCAGACATTTAAAGAAGAACTAACTCCAATTCTTCTCAAACGATTCAGAACAATCGAAGAAGAGGGAATCCTCCCAAATTCTTTCTATGAAGCCAGCATCACCTTAATTCCTAAGCCAGAAAAAGATGCAGCACTGAAAGAGAAATTACAGACCAATATCCCTGATGAACATAGATGCAAAAATCCTCAAGAAAATTCTCGCCAATAGAATGCAACAACACATCAGAAAGATCATCCACCCAGACCAAGTGGGATTTATCCCTGGTATGCAGGGATGGTTTAATGTGCGCAAGACAATCCATGTGATACACCACATTATCAGACTGCAGAAGAAAAACCATATGATTATCTCAATACATGCCGAGAAAGCATTTGATAAAATACAACACCCGTTCATGATGAAAACTCTAAGCAAACTGGGTTTGGAAGGAACATTCCTCAATACAATCAAAGCAATCTATGAAAAACCCACAGCCAACATCCTATTGAATGGGGAAAAGTTGGAAGCATTTCCACTGAGATCTAGTACCAGACAGGGATGCCCACTCTCACCACTGCTATTCAATATAGTTCTGGAGGTTCTAGTCAGAGCTATTAGGCAAGAAAAAGAAATTAAAGGGATACAAATTGGGAAGGAAGAACTCAAACTATCCCTCTTTGCAGATGACATGATTCTTTATTAAGGGGACCCAAAGAACTCTACTAAGAGACTATTGGAACTCATAGAAGAGTTTGGCAAACTGGCAGGATATAAAATCAATGCACAAAAATCAACAGCCTTTGTATACACAGGCAATGCCATGGCTGAGGAAGAAATTCTCAGATCAATCCCATTCACAATAGCTACAAAAACAATCAAATACGTTGGAATAAACTTAACCAAAGACGTTAAAGATCTCTACGATGAAAATTACAAAACCTTAAAGAAAGAAATAGAAGAGGATACCAAGAAATGGAAAAATCTTCCATGCTCATGGATTGGAAGAATCAATATCATCAAAATGTCCATTCTCCCAAAAGCAATTTATACATTCAATGCAATACCAATCAAGATACCGAAGACCTTCTTCTCAGATCTAGAAAAAATGATGCTGAAATTTATACGGAGACACAGGAGACCTCGAATAGCTAAAGCAATCTTGTACAACAAAAATGAAGCTGGAGGCATCACAATACCAGATTACAGGACATACTACAGGGCAGTTGTAATCAAAACAGCATGGTACTGGTACAGAAACAGACGGATAGACCGATGGAACAGAATTGAAACATCAGAAATCAACCCAAACATCTACAGCCAACTTATATTTGATCAAGGGTCCAAAATCAATTCCTGGAGTAAGGACAGTCTATTCAATAAATGGTGCTGGGAAAATTGGATTTCCACATGCAGAATCATGAAGCAAGACCCCTACCTTTCACCTTACACAAGGTCCACTCAACATTTATTAAAGACTTAAATCTATGACCTGACACCATCAAAATAATAGAGAGCATTAGAAAAACCCTGAAAGATATAGGTACCGGCAATGACTTCTTGGAAAACACCCCAGAAGCACAGGTAGTCAAAGCCAAAATTAACATTTGGGATTGCATCAAATTGAGAAGTTTCTGTACTGCAAAAGAAACAGTCAGGAAAGTGAAGAGACAACCAACAGAATGGGAAAATATATTTGCAAACTATGCAACTGATAAATGGTTGATAACCAGAATTTACAAAGAAATCAAGAAACTCCACAACATCAAAACAAACAACCCACTTAAGAGATGGGCCAAGGACCTCAATAGACATTTTTCAAAAGAGGAAATCCAAATGGCCAACAGACACATGAAAAAATGTTCAAGATCACTAGCAATCAGGGAAATGCAAATCAATACCACAATGAGGTGTCACCTCACCTCACTTAGAATGGCTCACATTCAGAAATCTACCAACAATAGATGCTGGAGAGGATGCGGGGAAAAAGGAACACTAACACACGGTTGGTGGGAATGCAAACTGGTCAAGCCACTATGGAAGACAGTCTGGAGATTCCTCAGAAACCTGAATATAACCCTACCATTCAACCCAGCCATCCCACTCCTTGCAATTTACCGAAGGGAAATTAAATTGGCAAACAAAAAAGCAGTCTGCGCATTAATGTTTATTGCAGCTCAATTCACAATAGCTAAGACCTGGAACCAACCCAAATGCCCATCAACAGTAGACTGGATAAAGAAATTATGGGACATGTACTCTATAGAATACTATCCAGCAGTCAAAAACAACGAAACCCAGTCATTTGCAACAATATGGAGGAATTTGGAAAACATCATGCTGAGTGAATCAAGCCAGTCCCAAAGGGAAAAATATCATATATTCTCCATGATTGGCGACAACTAACTGAGCACCAAAGGGGAACCTTGTTGAAGTGAAATGGACACTATGAGAAACAGTGACTTGATCAGCTCTTGTCCTGACTGTTGATGTACAATATAATACTTTATCCATTTTAGTATTTTTTTTTGTTCTAGTAACATTGGTTGAACTCTGTAATTAGCACACAATTATTCTTAGGCGTTTAAATTTTAACTGAAAAGTGATCCCTGTTATGAATTTGGAAAACATTATGCTGAGTGAAATAAGCCAATCCTAAAGGGACAAATACCACTTGTTCTCCTTGATAGGTGACAACTAACTGAGCACCAAAAAGGAAACCTGTTAAAGTGAAATGAACACTATGAGAAATGGTGACTTGATCAGCCCTCACCCTGACTGTTGATGAGCAGCTTAATATGTTATCCCTCTTAGTATTTTTTTGTTTGTTCTACTTAATACTTTTGGTTGAATACTGTAATCAATACACAATTCTTCTTAAGTGCTGAAACTTAACTGAAAAGTGATCGCTGTTAAATATAAGAGTGGGAATAAGAAAGGGATGAGATGTGCAATTCAGGACATGCTCAAGCTGACTTACCTCAAACAGTAGAGTTAGAAACATACCAGGGGATTCGAATTCAATCCCATCGAGGTGGCATGTACCAATGCCATTTCACTAGTCCCAGTGATCAATTTCTGTTCACAATTGATCATAATGATAGGACTAAGAACCAAAGGGATCACATAAATAAGAATAATGTCTGCAAATACTAGCTGATAGAATCAAAAATGGAGAGCATGATCCAACATGGGAAGTGAGATACACAGCAGACCCATAGAATGGCTAATATCCTAACTGCACTCTGGCCTCATAATCAGCCTTTAAGGCATGTGAATCCGGCTGAAATGCCCATGAGAGTATTTCAGGCATGGAAAGCCAAGACACTCTGGGAAAAAAAAAACCTAAATGAAAGATCTCCACGAGTGAGATCCCAGTGGAAAGAATGGGTCATCAAAGAAGGAGGTACCTTTCTCTGAAGGGAGGAGAGAACTTCCACTTTGACCATGGCCTTGTCTTTAAATGATAAGAGTCGGTGAACTCAGGGGGCTTCCATAGCCTTGCCAACTCATGACAAGAGCCTAGGGTGATTACTGATGCCATAAACAAGAGTGTCAATTCGTTAAGTCAAAAACAGGAGTCACTGTGCACTTACTCCTCATGAAGGATCTTTATCCTTAGTGTGCTGTACATTGAGATCTAATGCTATATCTAGTACTCAAACAGTATTTTTCACTTTATGTTTCTGTGTGGGAGCAAACTGTTGAAATCTTTACTTAATGTATGCTCAACTGATCTTCTGTATATAAAGAGAATCGAAAATGAATCTTGATATGAATGGAAGGGGAAAGGGAGTGGATAAGGGGAGGGTTAAGGGTTGGACGGAAGTTATGTTGGGGGAAGCCATTGTAATAAATATTCTGTACTTTGGAAATTTATATTCATTAAATAAAAGTATAAAAAAAAGGAAATTGAATCAGTAATAAAGGCCCTCCCAACAGAGAAAAGCCCAGGACAAGAGAGATTCACTGCTGAATTCTATCAGACATTTACAGAAGAAATAACTCCAATTCTTCTCTAGCTATTCAAAACAATTGAAAGAGAGGGAATCGTCCCAAATTCTTTCTACAAAGCCAGCATCACTTAATTCCTAAACCTGAAAAAGATGTAGCAGAGAAAGAGAATTAAACACCAATTTCTCTAAAGAACATACAAAAAATACTCAACAAAATTCAAGCCAAAATAATCCAACAACAAATTAGAAAGATCATCTAACCCGACCAAGAGGGATTTATCTTTGTATGCAGGGATAGTTCAACATTCACAAATCAATCAATGTGATACACCACATTAACAAACTGCAGAAGAAAAATCATATATTATCTCAATAGATGCAGAGAATGCATTTGATAAATTACAAAAGCATTTCATGATGAAAACTCTAACCAAATTGTGTATAGAAGGAACATTCCTCAACACAATTAAGGCAATTTATGAAAAACCTGCGGCCAGCAACCTATTGAATGGGGAATAGTTGGAAGCATTTCCACTGAGATCCAATTCCAGACAGGGATGCCAAATCTCACCATTGCTATTCAATGTAGCACTAGAAGTTCTAGCCAAGCCATTAGTCAAGAAACAGAAATTGAAAGGGGTACAAAAAGGGAAGGAAAATGTCAAACTATCCATCTTTGCAGACAACGTGACTCTTTATTTAAGGGATCCAAAGAACTCCACTAAGAGACTATTGAACTCATAGACAAATATGAAAAAGTAGCAGGATATAAAATCAATACATAAAAATCAACAGCCTTTGTATACAGACACTGCCAGAACTGAGAAATAACTTCTAAGGTCAATCCCATTCACAACAGCTACCAGAAAAAGCCAAATACCTTGGAAAACACTTAACCAAGGATGCCAAACATTTCTATAATGAGAATCACAAAATCTTAAAGAACTAGAAGAGGATACCAAAAATTTGGAAAAAATATTCCATGCTCACTGATTGGAAGAATCAGTATCATCAAAATGTCCATTCTTCCAAAAGCAATTTACAGATTCAATGTGATACCAATGAAAATATCAAACACATTCTTATCAGACCTAGAAAAATGATGCTGATATTCATGTAGAAACATATATTGAGGCGCAGGAAACCTCAAATGGATAAACGAGTCTTATACAACCAAAACAGAGCTGGAGGCTTCAGAATACCAGATTTCAAGACATACTACAGGGCAATTATAATCAAAACAGCATGCTACTGTACAGAAAAAGATGGATAAGCAATAGAACAGAATAGGAACACCAGAAATCAATCCAAACATCTACAACTGATTTATATTTGATCAAGGAGCTAAAACCAATTCCTGGAGCAAGGAGAGTCTTTTAAACAAATATTGTTTGGAAAACAGGATTTCCACATGCAGAAGTATGAAGCAAGATACCTATGTGGCACCTTACACAAAAATGCACTCAACATGGATAAAAGATCTAAATCTATGACCCAACACCATAAAATTATTACAGAGCATTGGAGAAAGTCTGCAAGATATAGGCACAGGCAAGACTTCTTGGAAAAATCTCCAGTGGCATAGGCAGTCAAAGCCAAAATTAACAACAGGGATTCCATCAAATTGAAAAGTTTCGGTACTGCAAACAAAAAAAAAATATTCAGTAAAGTGAAGAGGCAACTGAAATAATGGGAGAAAATCTTTGCAAATTATGCAACTGATAAAGGTTCAATAACCAAAATCTGGCGGGCGCCACAGCTCACTTGGCTACTTTTCTGCCTGTGGAGCTGGCACCCTGGGTTATAGTCCCAGTTGGGGTGCCAGGTACTGTCCCAGTTGCTCCTCTTCCAGTCCAGCTCCCTGCTATGGCCTGGGAAGGCAGTGAAGGATGTCCCAAGTGGTTGGGCCATGCACCCACATGGGGGACCAGGAAGAAGCATCTGGCTCCTTGCTTTGGATCGGCACAGTGCACCAGTGTAGCAGCCATTTGGGGGGTGAACTGACGGAAAAGGAAGACTTTCTCTCTGTCTCTCTCTCTCACTGTCTAACTCTGCCTGTAAAAAAAAAATAACCAGAATCTACAAAGAGTTCAAGAAACTTCACAACAGAAAACAGACAACCCACTTAAGAGATGGGCCAGAGCCTAAACAGAGATTTTTCAAGAGGAAATCCAAATGGCCAACAGACACATGAAATAATGTTCAGGATCACTAACCACAGGGAAATGCAATGACCTTGTCTAAGCAAGATAAGAGTCGGAGAACTCAAAAGGCTTCCATAGCCTTGGAAACTCATGACTGGTGCATAGGGAGATTACTGATGCCATTAACAGGAGTGTCAATTTGTAAAGTCAACAACAGGAGTCACTGTGCACTTACTCCTCATGTAGGATCTCTGTCCTTAATGTGCTGTACATTGAGACTTAATGCTATAATGAGTACTCAAACAGTATATTTCGCTTTCTGTTTCTATGGGGTGCAAACTGTTGAAATCTTTACTTAATGTATACTAAACTGATCTTCTTTAAAAAAAAAAGAAGAAATTATCAATTCCCAACTTGACTCTCACTGGGATTAAACATGACAATAGGTCTGATCTGATTTCATGATCATTTAAAAAATCATCTATTATTTTTCACTTTATGTTTGTGTGGGAGCAAACTGTTGAAATCTTTACTTAATGTATGCTAAACTGATCTTCTGTATATAAAGAGAATCGAAAATGAATCTTGATGTGAATGGAAGGGGAGAGGGAGTGGGAAAGGGGAGGGATGCGGGTGGGAGAGACGATATGGGGGGGAAGCCATTGTAATAAATATTCTGTACTTTGGAAATTTATATTCATTAAATAAAAGTTAAAAAAAATCCACAATGAGGTTTCACCTCACTCCATTCTTTGGAGTTTACCCAAGGAGAATTAAATTGGCAAATAAAAGAGCTGTCTACACCTCAATGTTTATTGCAGCGCAATTCAGAATGGCTAAGACATGGAATCAACCTAAATGCCCATCCACAGAAGACTGGATAAAGAAATTAAGTGATATGTATTCTACAGAATACTACACAGTGGTAAAAGAAATGAAATCTGGTCATTTGCAACAAAATGGAGGAATCTGGAAAACATCACACTGAGTGAAATATGCCAGTTCCAAAGGGACAAATATCATATGTTCTCCCTGATGTGTGACAACTGAGCATCTAAAAGGAAAACTGTAGAAGTGAAACGGACACTATGGGAAGCAATGACTTGATCAGCCCTTGTGATGACTGTCAAGGAACAGCTTACTATTTTATTCATTTTAGTATTTTCTTTTTCTACTTAATACCATTGGTTGAGCTTCTTACTTAACACAGAATTATTCTTAGGCATTTAAATCAAATTGAATTAAAAAATAAGAGTTGGGATAAGAGATGGAGGGGATATACAGTTTGGCACATGCTCCCAGGTATTTACCCCTAAGGGTAAAGCTTAAAACTTGCCATGGGACTCGAAATACTAAAAATTGGCATGTACCAATGCCACCTTACTAATTAATTAAAGTGATCAGTTTAAGTCCATAATGATCATAAAGACGATTAAGTGTCAAGGGAGCACACAAATAAGACCAGTGTCTGCTAATAATTGCAGAATTAAAAAGGAGAGAACAATCCAGGATGGGAAGCAGGTCACAGAGCAGACTCTTAGAATGACAAATGCCGTAAACAGAACTCTGGCCTCAGAATCACACCTTAAGGCATTTGGATCTGGCTAAAAAGCACGTGAGAGTAGTTCAGGCATGGAAACACAGGACATTGTGGCAAAAATGACCTTAAAGAAAGACCTCTGTGAGTGAGATTCCAGCAGAAAGAAGCGGATATTAAAGAATGAGGTACCTTTCTCTGAAGGGAGGAGAGAACTTCCAGTTTGATTATGACCTTGTATAAACAATGTTGGACTTTGTGAACTCAAGAGGCTTCCATAGCCTTGGCAGCTCATGAAAAGAGCCTCTGATGATTACTGACATCATAAATAAAAGTGTGAACTGTTAAATTGTCAACAGGAGTCACTGTGCACTTGCTCCCTATATTGGGACCTGTGTACTTAATGGTGTTTACTATGAGAATTAACACTATAACTAGTTCTCAAACCATGCTTTATACTTTGTCTTTCTGTGTGGCTGCAACCTGTTGAAATCTGTACTTAGTATAGAGTTGATCTTCTGTATATAAAGATATTTAAAATGAATCTTAAAGAAGAATGGGATAGGAGAAGGAGTAGGAGATGGGTTGGTTTGTGGGTAGAAGGGTGGTTATAGAGCAAAGAGTCACTATAATCCAAAAGTTGTACTTTTGAAATTTACATTTATTAAATAAAAATTTTCTATAATTATAATATATCTGGATAGAGCAATACTAAGAACATTAAATCAGGAATAATGTTTTCAAATGAAAGTTCAGCAACAAATATCTTCATTCATAAAATCTACAAAATTAAAAAAAAATAACACCAATCTTTTGAGAAGTTAGAGTGGTAACATTTCCAAACTCATCATATGAGGCCAGCTGGTAAAGCCATTATGAAAGTCTGTTTGGAGATTCCTCAGAAACCTGAATACAACCCTACCATACAACCCAGCCATCCATTCCTTGGAGTTTACCCAAAGGAAATTAAGTTGGCAAATAAAAGAGCTGTCTATATCTTAATGTGTATTGCAGATCAATTCACTATAGCTAAGACCTGGAATCAACCTAAATGCCCATCAACAAAAGACTGGATAAAGAAATTATGGGATATGCACTCTATAGAATGCTATACAGCAGTAAAAAAAATGACATCTGTACATTTCCAACAAAATGGAGTAATCTGGAATACATCATGCTGAGTGAAATAAGCCAGTCCCAAAGGGACAAATATCATATGTTCTTGATCGGTGACAACTGACTGAGCACCTAAGAGGAAACCTGTTGAAGTGAAATGTACACTATGAGAAAAAATGACTTGATCAGCCTGTGTCCTGACTGTTGAAGAACAACTTACTATTTTGTTCCCTTTAGTATTTTTTGTTCTACTTAATGCCATTGGTTGAACTCGTTAATTAACATGCAATTATTCATAGGTGTTTATATTTAACTGAAAAGTGATCTCTGTTAAATATAAGAGTGGAAATAAGAGAGGGGGGAGATGTACAGTATGGCCCATGCTCATCAGACATACCCCTAGTGCTAGAGTTAGAAACATGCCAGGGGATTTCAATTCAATTCCATTAAGGTGGCATGTACCAATGCCAGCTCACTAGTCGAAGTGATCAGTTTCAATTCATAATTGATCATAATGATAGTAATGAGAGTCAAAAGGATCACCTAAACAAGACTAGTATGTGCTAATACTAACTGATAGAATTAAAAAGGAGAGAACAACCCAAGATGGGGAAGTGACTCATAGAATGGCAGATGTCCTAAACTTCACCCTGGCCTCAGAATCAGCCCTTAAGGTTTTAGATATGGCTAAAAAGCCCATGAGAGTATTTCAGGCATGGAAATCCAAGACACTCTGCCAATAAAACACCTAAATGAAAGATCTCTGTGAGTGAGATCCCAGTGGAAAGAACGGGCCATCAAAGAAGGAGGTACCTTTCTCTGAAGGGAGGAGAGAACCTCCACTTTCACTATGGCCTTGTCTAAATAAGATCAGTGGTGGCGAACTCAAGAGGCTTCCATAGGCTTGACAGCTTATGACAAGAGCCTCGGGTGATTACTGACGTCATAAATTAGATTTTCAATTGTTAAGTCAACAACAGGAGTCACTGTGAACTTACTCCACATGGAGGATCTCTGTCCTTAATGTGTTGTACTATGTGAATTAATGGTAAAACTACTACTAAAACAGTACTCTATTCTTTGTGTTTCTGTGTATGTGCAAAGTGTTGAAATCTGTCCTTAGCATATACTAAATTGATCTTCTGTATATAAAAATAATTGAAAATGAATGTTTTTTGTTATTTTTTAACTTTTATTTAATGAATATAAATTTCTAATGTACAGCTTATGGATTACAATGGCTTCCCCACAAAACATCCCTCCCACCCGCAACCCTCCCCTTTCCCACTATGAATCTTGATGTGAATGGGATGGGAGAGGGAGTGGGAGATGGGATGGTTGTGGATGGGAGGGAGGTTATGGGGGGGAAAGCCGCTATAATCCAAAAGTTGTACATTGGCCATTTATATTTATGAAATAAAAGTTAAAAAATAAATAAATAAACTTAAGTTTAATTAAGGGAATTATAAAACGTTTTCCATGATAATAATAACATCTCTGAATAGAGGAATCCTGAGAAAGAACATTAAATGAGGAATAATGTGTTCAACCAAAAGACCAGCAACAAACGCCTTCATTGCTAAAATCTACAAAATTGAAAAAAAAAAACACCAATTTTTTGAAAAGTATTATACAAATTGTTAGGGAGGTAACTTTTCCAAACTCATTATATGAGGCCAGTTTTTCCTAAAGTGACCCGATAGATGCAAGATCTCAGTTTATCTCTGATTCTCTTTTTTTGAAATAAAAACTTACAGAGTCCCTGCTGAATATAATGCAACACTGTCATACTAATAGAGTTTATATTAGAATATAGGTGCAAAATTTGATAGTACTTGAATCCAGTTTGGAATCCAAAAAAAAAAATGGTCAGATATCATAATCAAGTCAGATGTAATATAGGAACAGGGAAAATGTGAATGTAATTCATAATTACAATAATTCACATCAATCAAAAACAAACATCAGTATCATAAACTAGATGCAGAAAACATTTTGTATAAAATTATACATTCACTTATGAGAAGTAAATTGAGCAGAACACTTATAGATTGCATATACTTCAATTACAAAACCCTTGCACTTGAGGAACCTGAGCCAGATTCTATTGAATGCCAACAAAATGAAGCATTTACCCTATAATTGGAACCATAAAATGATGCACATTTTTTTACTTTTATATTCAATACTGCAATGTAAGGTCTAGGCAAAACAAAAAGAATAGGGAAGGAAATAAAAGACACAGATATAGAAAAGAAGAAATTGAAATTATTTATTTTTCCAGATGATTTTATTCTATTTATATGGAAATGCAATGAGTTCAACAACAGGCCACCTGAACTGGTAAATGACTGGTAGATTTGTAGGATACAAAGTAAGCACAAAAATTCAGAATAAGTTTTATATACCTATACTATTGTAAACCCACTGAGAAAATAAATTAAAGAAGAAATTAAATTCACAATAAGAAATAAAATACCCTGGATAAATTTGACTTGTGATGTAAAATGCCTCTACAGCAACAATCCTAAAGCCATGATAAAGAATCTGAGATCAAAAAGACCGCTCACATTCACAGATTGAGATACTTTCTAGTACTTCCATATTATCCAAGTTAATTTACAGATACAATATGCTTTCCATCAAAATCAATGGAATTCATCATGTATCTAGAAAAATAAACCTAAACCTCATATCTTCACATATATTAAAAAATGTTCCACATAGAAAAGTAACTCTTGAGAAACAGAACACGTCTGGGGTCACAACAAATGAGTTCAACACATACCATAGATGTATGGTAAACCCTGGCATAAAAACTGATGAATAGACCAGTGTAAGAGGATAGAGGCTCCCCAAAAGAAATACAGATACAAACAGACAATGGATCTTTTACAAAGCTAACCAAAATACACTGCGAAAGGTATAGTCTATTCAGTAAATTGTCCAGAGGCAACAGGATATCCATATGGACATGATGAAACCCAGATGACCACCCCTCTTTTCCTATACAAAGTCAACTGAAAGTGAGTCATGGATGCAACTGTAAGAACTGAAACTTACAAAATATAGAGAAACTATAGACGTTGACATAAGCAATGGCTTCTTGATAAGATACCCTAAGAACAGGCAATAAAAAACTAATAGAGAAAGCTTATATCAAACTAAGAAGATAATTCACAACAAAGAAGACAGCCATCAGAGTGAAGATAAAACCCCTCTTAACTCCTATAAAACCAGCACCACTTTAACTCTAAAACCAGGTATATGTACAAAGCAAACTAAGACCAATGTATTTGATAAATACAGATGTAAAAAATCCTCAAAATACTTGCTAATCAAACATAACAACACATTAGAAATATAATTCACCCAGACCAAGTGGGAATGCACTAGATAAAATATGTCCTTGATATAAACCTTAAACTGGGAATAGAAGGAATATTCATGAACACATTCAAGGTAGTTTAGGACAAACACAGAGCCACCATCAAATTGTGTGGGTAAATTGGAAGCATTTCCACTAAGATCTACAAGGATGCTCACCCCCATAACTGCTATTCAATATAGTTCTAGAAGGCTTACTGAGAGCCACCAGCAAGCAAAATCCAAGCAAAGGGATACAAACTGGAAAGCTTGAAGTCAAATTATTACTGTTGAGGCCGGCGCCGCGGCTCACTAGGCTAATCCTCCGCCTAGCGGCGCCGACACACCGGGTTCTAGTCCCGGTCGGGGCGCCGGATTCTGTCCCGGTTGCCCCTCTTCCAGGCCAGCCCTCTGCTGTGGCCAGGGAGTGCAGTGGAGGATGGCCCAGGTGCTTGGGCCCTGCACCCCATGGGAGACCAGGAAAAGCACCTGGCTCCTGGCTCCTGCCATCAGATCAGCGCGGTGCGCCGGCCGCAGCGCGCCGGCCGCGGCAGCCATTGGAGGGTGAACCAACGGCAAAGGAAGACCTTTCTCTCTGTCTCTCTCTCTCACTGTCCACTCTGCCTGTCAAAAAAATAAAAAAAAAAAATAAATAAAAATAAAAATAAAAATAAAAATAAAAATAAAAAAATAAAAAAAAATTATTACTGTTGATAGAAGATATGATTTTACATATCAGGAAGCCAAAAGACTCCACCAGGAGACTATTGGAACTCAAGAGAGTTTGGTAAATTTGCAAGATAAAATCAATACACAAAATTCAATAGCATTTGTATAAAAAGACAATGCTATGGCTGAGAAAGGACATGCAAGATCAGTTCAATTCACAATAGCCAAACAAATTGGACTAAATTTAAATAAAGAGGTCAAATATCTCTACAATGATAATTACAAAACATTTTTAAAATAAATAGGAGAACATAAAAATGAAATATCTGTCATGTTCATGGATTAGAAGAATTAATAGAATCAAAATGTCCATACTACTGAAAGCAATTGACATGTTCAATATGATCCCAAGCAAAATCGTAATGGCATTCTTCTGAAAAAATGATAGAAAAAATGATGCTAAAATTCATGTGGAAGCCCAAGAGATCCTGAATAGCTAGAGCAAACTTAAAGAATAAAACAAAGCCAGAGGCATCGCAATATCAGATTTCATGACAACTACAGGTCAGTTATTATCAAAAAAACCTAATACTGGCACAAAAATATACATGTAGACCAATGGACTGGAGTAGAAATTCCAGAATTTAATACACTCATGTACAACCAACCAATTTTTGACAAAGGAGCCAAAATCAATGCCTGAAAAAAAGGTAGTCTTCAACAAATGTTACTGGAAAACTTGGATTCTGCATGTAGAAATATGAAACAAGACCACCACCTTACAATTTATACAGAAATGACCTATAGATGGATCAATGATACAAAACAATAACCTGATAACATCAAATTACTAGATGAAAATATTGGGAAACCCTACCGTTCGACCCAGCCATCCCACTCTTTGGAATTTACCCAAAGGAATTTAAATTGGCAAACAAAAAAGCGATCTGCAGCCTAATGTTTATTGCAGCTCAATTCACAATAGCTAAGACTTGGAACCAACCTAAATGCCCATCAACGCTAGACTGGATAAAGAAATTATGGGATATGTACTCTTTAGAATACTATACCGCAGTAAGAAACAACGAAATCCAGTCATTTGCAACAAAATGGAGGAATCTGGAACACATCATGCTGAGTGAAATAAGCCAATCCCAAAGGGACAAATACCATATGTTCTCCCTGATCGGTGACAACTGACTGAACACTGAAAAGGAAACCTCCTGAAGTGAAATGGACACTATGGGAAAGGGTGACTTGATCAGCATAGCCCTGATTGTTAATGAAAATGGTAGAGTTAGAAACATACCAGGGGATTCCAATTCAATCCCATCAAGGTGGCATGTACCAATGCCATCTCACTATTCCAAGTGATCAATTTCAGTTCACAATTGATCATAATGAAAGGACTAAGAGTCAAAGGGAGCACATAAACAAGTCTAGTACCTGCTAACACTAACTGATAGAATAAATAAAGGGGAGAGTGATCCAACATGGGAAGTGAGATACTCAGCAGACTCATAGAATGGCAGATGTCCTAAATAGCACTCTGGCCTCAGAATCAGCTCTAAAGGCATTCGGATCTGGCTGAAAAGCCCATGAGAGTATTTCAGGCATGGAAAGCCAAGACACTCTGGCAAAAGATCTCTGAGTGAGATCCCAGTGGAAAGAACAGGTCTTCAAAGAAGGGGGTACCTTTCTCTGAAGGGAGGAGAGAACCTCCACTTTGACTATGACCTTGTCTAAGCAAGATAAGAATCGGAGAACTCAGAGGGCTTCCATAGCCTTGGAAACTCATGACTGGTGCATAGGGAGATTACTGATGCCATAGACAGGAGTGTCAATTGGTAAATTCAACACAGAAGTCACTGTGCACTTACTCCTCATGTAGGATCTCTGTCCTTAATGTGCTGTGCATTGAGATTTAATGCTATAACGAGTACTCAAACAATATATTTCACTTTGTGTTTCTATGGAGGTGCAAACTGTTGAAATCTTTACTTAATGTATACTAAACTGATCCTCCGTAAAAAAAAAAAAAAAAAGAAGAAATTATAAATTCCCAACTTGACTCTCACTGAGATTAAACATGACAATAGGTCTGCTCTGATTTCATCATCATATAAAAAAATCATCTATTATCTTTCACTTTATGTTTCTGTGTGGGAGCAAACTGCTGAAATCCTTACTTAATGTATACTAAGCTGATCTTCTGTATATTAAGATAATCGAAAATCAATCTTGATGCGAATGGAAGGGGAGAGGGAGTGGGAAAGGGGAGGATTGTGGGTGGGAGAGACAATATGGGGGGGAAGCCATTGTAATCCATAAATCGTACTTTGGAAATTTATATTCATTAAATAAAAGTTAAAAAAATGCTCAGGATCATTAGCCATCAGGAAATGCAAATCAAAAGGATGATGAGGGTGAAACCTCACCCCAATTAGAGTGGCTATCTTTCAAAAATTATAAAACAGTAAATGTTAGCAAATATATGGGTGATAAAAAACTATAATCCACTGCTGGTTAAATTGTAAAAGAGTACAACCATTATGGAACACAGTCTGGTAATTTTTCAGTAATCTGAAAATTGTTCTACCGTATACACAGCCATCCCACTCCTAAAATTTACCCAAATGGAATGAAATCAGCATAAGGAAGACTTGTCTGCACTTGATGTTTTTTGCAGATCAATAGCTAAGATCTGACATCAACCTAGAGATTCATCAACTGAATAATGGTTAAAGAAAATGTGGTATATATACACTATGCAAAACTACTCAGCTATATAAATTAATAAGATCTTGTCTTTTACAACAAAATATATGCATATGGAAGCCATTATTCTCAGTCAAAGAAACCAGCACAAAATCAACAAATAAAAAAAGCACAAATAAGCAAAGCACAAAAATGCAATGTTGAGTTTTGGTTATTGCTTACAATCCTTGTCTATACTCTTGATAAACAGTGATTTTTCTACTTGTTCCATTCAATTCTTTATTTGGTGCAGAGTTAAGCTTGTGATTATAAAATAAATTGAAATTATGCAATTATAGATATAAAAAGAAAAAATAAGAGAGGAAGGAGGACAGAGGGTCCGAGCATGGGCAAGAGGGAGGTTAGGGTGGGAAATATTATGCTCTTAAGTCTGTGTATATGAAATACATGAAATTTGTTTACCGTATATGAATAAAATTATTTTAATACCCCAGTAGACTGGGATAAAGTATTTGCCAATTCTGCATTTCATGAAGAACTGAAATTCAGAATACGTATGAAACTGCTGAAATTATGCACAAATATATCCAAGAATTGGGAAAGGATCTGAACAGGCATTTCTGTAGAGAAGAAATACCCATGGTCAACAAAAATGGGAAAACATGCAATATAATTATTATATAGGAAAATGCAAATCAAAATACACTAGGTGTCACCTCACTAACAAATGCTAGTGGGGTATGAAGAAAAGAAAACTTTAATAAGTTATTGGAGCCTGCACTGTTGTGTAGCAATTAAAGCCGCCACCTGCAGTACCAAAAATCCCATATGGGGACTTGAGTCCCAGTTGCTCCACTTCTGGTCTAGCTCTCTTCTGTGGCCTGGGAAATCAGTGGAAGGTGGCCCAAGTCTTTAGGCCTCTGCTCCCACATGGTAGAACCAGGAGGAAGCTTCTGGTTCCTGGCTTTGTTTTGGCCCAGCTCTAGCCATTGCAGCCATTTGGGGAGTGAACCAGTGGATGGAAGATCTCTCTCTCTCTCTCTCTCTCTCTCTGTAACTATGACTTTCAAATAAATAAGTATTTTAAAATATAAGACAGTGATGAGAATGCAAGTTAGCCTGAGCATTATGAAGACTTAGTATGGCCATCCCTCAAAAAATGAGAAGGGATAAACCTCTCCAACCATTGTGTATGTATCAGAAGGAAATTCAATCTGCATGCCAAAGAGATTTCTGCTTTCTGTTTTGACTACAGCACTATTCGTAGTAGTAAATATTTGGAACCAACCTAGGAATCTATCAATGTGTTACAGGTTTTCCAATCCTAATTCAGTGATTAAAAAGGATTGAAATATTATTTGCTTCAAAATGGGTGGAACTGGAGATCCTTAAGTGAAGTAAGACTGGCATAGGAAGAAATAAATATCACATGTTCTCTGATATATGGGTTTCTAAAACATGGTGGATATAAATATAAATGGTTTTAATTAGGGTGGGACGATTCATTACTGAAGATACTGGGTGGTAGGATAACAGATATAGAAACAGAGTTAGAAAGAACGAACCAGTTGCAGTGTTCCATAATATGGTGTTGTGACTTTAGTTCATGATAAGATACACTGTATAAGAAATTGGAATGGAGGGACTTGTAGGCCTTAAACACAAAATAAGCAAGGGAAATCCTCATTTTCTAGATTGATTAAATTATGTTGGGTGAGTACTCGAGTGTTGCACTGTATCCTGTAATAATATACAAGTAGTGTTAATCAAAGACACTATGAGAAATGGTGACTTTATCAGCATAGCCCTGACTGTTAATAAACAACTTAATACATTATCCCTCTTAGTAGTTTTTTTGTCTGTTCTACTTAATATGACTGGTTTAATTCTGTAATTAATACACAGTGATTCTTAAGTGTTGAAAATTAACTGAAATGTGATCCCTGTTAAACATAAGAGTGGGAATAAGAGAGGGAAGAGATGTACAACTTGGGACATGCTCAAGCTGACTTGCCCCAAATGGTAGAGTTAGAAACATAGCAGGGGATTCCAATTCAATCCCATCAAGGTGGCATGTACCAATGCCATCTCACTATTCCAAGTGATCAATTTCAGTTCACAATTGATCATAATGACATTGCTGACATTATATAGAGTTAGTAGACATAACGGATTAAGATTTTAGCATAAACACATCCCGGGCATATACCAATGAAAAGCATGTATTTGATTTTCTGGCTCAAGTCAAAATTATGAAGTTATCCAGAGATCCCCTCTAAAGCTATCTTACTTGCATGAGCTTAGCTATGGCCTGAAATTTGTGTATTAGACAGGATCATAGCCACTCATATTACCCATGGAATATCTGAGTCTTAAAATCAAAGGTACAGGCATTGAGGAGAAAAGAATTTTTTTTCTTTTACCAGTCACAAATGAACTCTCAAATTTATAAACCATTTTATAGCCAGCAGAATCTGATATTCTGAGATATTCTCAAATGCTGCAAGCTATCATTTGACTAAACCAAATTTGGATGCATAATGAAACTACTGTGTGTTCAACAGTGTACTTGATTCTCAGTTCTCACACCAGTTAGCTTGGGGTTAGGGAGTGAAGAATGATTGGCCTTTACAAAGATATTACTCTCCACACAAGGGTGTGAAGGCATTTAATCCCAATTAGGAGAGATTAATCATTGGGAACAGGCGGGACCCCAATGAAGTGATTAGGCTAAATCAATTCATGTGATTATTGAGTGACTGCTTATTCCCAGGTGTGTGCTATAGAAACTACTTCACATTTGAACCTCCTGCAATTTCATTATTCGGTCATATGGTCTCTGTGCCACCCAAACCTCTGCCAACAAGATGACCATCAACAGATACTGCCCTCCGACCTTGGACCCAAACCATGGGACAAATACCATTTCTGTCTACATTACTGAGTCTGTACTATCCTGTTATTAGCATCCAACAAAACCTGACTCAGAACCTAGGAAGAGCTGTGCTGACAGGACTGAATTGTAAACTAGTGACCTCGTTTCTCAACCAAAGGATATCAGATCACATGTGAAAGTTCATTTCTCCATGTGGATTCGGTAACCACCATCAATTTGGAAAGCTGTGAGGCCCCAGGGTTCACACAAACCCTTTTCCTTTAGACACAGGACAGGACACCAGGGTCCTGGCTACTGGCCCAGCTCACCTCCTGCGACCATAGAATACTGGTCTCTGACACTCACCACTTTCCAGCTTCCAACGAGTCCCAGCATCCTCCTGAGGGCTCCTGAGTGTGGTGAGGGAAGTTCACAGAGCAGCAATGGGTGAAACACCTGAGACCTCTCTCAGGAACAAACCCAGAAAGCCTAACATTGGGATGCCAGAAAAGAAGATGCTGTGTGGTTCAGCAGTGTTGCCTTTGAACACCTGATTTTAAAGTCTGCCCTCACAATGAGCATGCATAACATCAGAGAACACACAGCCAATCCAAATGCTCCTAGCATGACGGCCATAGCGTGGGGTTGTGGCAGGTGGGGGCAGAGAGGAACTCTGCTTGGTCTCAGGTCTGAAACTGCCTCATCTTTGCAGCTTGATCCTCCCAACAGCAGGGGCTGCTCTCACCTCCCTGATGATCATGACATCAGAGCACTGTCCCTCCCTCCTTTTTCCAGGACCCTATTAAAATCTTGTGACCCTTGGACTTTCAATAATGGTCTCACGTGTAACAGAATGCTGAATCTTTCCAGTATTCTGGGTCTTTATATGATTTATATTCTTGGCTCTTTTGTAAGGTCATTTGACTTTTAAAAAAAAATGTCTCCAGGACTATTTTAAGATACTAAAAAATACATTACATTGATTGACCTCTCTTTCTCTTGTTTCTTTTTTTTTTTTTTTTTGACAGGCAGAGTGGACAGTGAGAGAGAGAAAGAGACAGAGAGAAAGGTCTTCCTTTGCCGTTGGTTCACCCTCCAATGGCCGCCGCGGCCGGCGCGCTGCGGCCGGCGCACCGCGCTGATCCGATGGCAGGAGCCAGGAGCCAGGTGCTTTTCCTGGTCTCCCATGGGGTGCAGGGCCCAAGCACCTGGGCCATCCTCCACTGCACTCCCTGGCCACAGCAGAGGGCTGGCCTGGAAGAGGGGCAACCGGGACAGAATCCGGCACCCCGACCGGGACTAGAACCCGGTGTGCCGGCGCCGCAAGGCGGAGGATTAGCCTAGTGAGCCGCGGCGCCGGCCATCTCTTGTTTCTATTACATATATTCACTTTTAGTTCTGTATTCTGTAATTTAATATTGTTGTCTGTTTCGTTCTTACTGGCACGTCATAACACATTGGGTTTATATATTGATCTTATACACAGTAATCCTGCATAATTCTCTGGTCAGTTTTTATTTGTTTTGAATTTTATGGGATTATCTCTGTATATAATAGTTTAATTAACATGTATAGATGGTTTTGCTGCTTAAAAGCATAAGCTTCTACATAAACATTTCTGTTTTTTTAAATTTCCTAACTGCACATCTAGGACATTGTTGAAGACAGAAAATACAAGGAGAGCAGTTTGTACAGCTGTGATCCGAGGGAAATAGCTTTCAGTGTTCTATGACAATTATGGTTTATATTATAGGTGCATTGCAGCCCATCTTAGTTATAATAATAACTATTTTTACTGCTTTACTCACAGTTTATTTTTGTGATTAGATGCTTAATTTTATTCAAAATTTTCATCTTTTAATTGCAGTTGCCATGTGATTTTTTGTGTTTCTCTTCCACATGAATTATTTACATGATTTATTTAGAAATGTTAAACACCTTGAGATCTTTGACTCTATCTTGCTTTTTTATTGATCTCTTGTGATTTCATATTTTGCTCTATATTAGCATTTTGCTTAAAATATTTGTACCTCTTTTTATAAAGATTGTTCTTTTCTTTGTTTGTTTGTTTAACTTTTATTTAATGAATATAAATTTCCAAAGTACAGAATATGGATTACAATGGCTTCCCCCCCATAACGTCCCTCCCATTCGCAACCCTCCCCTTTCCCACTCCCTCTCCCCTTCCACTCACATCAAGATTCATTTTCGATTCTCTTTATATACAGAAGTTCAGTTTAGCATACATTAAGTAAAGATTTCCACAGTTTGCTCCCACACAGAAACATAAAGTGAAAAATACTGTTTGAGTACTAGTTATAGCATTAAATCTCAATGTACAGCACACTAAGGAGAAAGATCCTACATGAGGAATAAGTGCACAGTGACTCCTGTTGTTGACTTAACAAATTGACACTCTTGTTTATGGCTTCAGTAATCACCCTAGGCACTTGTCATGAGCTGCCAAGGCTATGGAAGCCCCCTGAGTTCACTGACTCTGATCATTTTTATACAAGGCTATGGTCAAAGTGGAAGTTCTCTCCTCCCTTCAGAGAAAGATATGTTCTTTAAGTTCCTTTTTAGTTCATGTCTTGATCTGACTGTGGCATCAATGTATTACTGCATTCAGAAAATAAATTAAATCATATTCCATATATATTACCACTGTTTATGAATCTGGGAAATTGAGGAGTGTTTTACTGCCTTGAATATGAGGGAAATTCTACAAATCTAGGCCAGAAATTTTGCTTTTCGAATTTGTTCATTGGTTATTTTGATTTTTCAAACACTGAGTCAACTTACTTTGTTTACATAGCAGATTCCTATGTTATTGAAGATTTTTGATAAATTTATTTCATAACGTGGTGGCTCTGGGTTTATGTTTTTTTAAAAAAAAAACTTATTTCTATGCATTTCAGGATATTCTTTAACTGTGTTGCTAAACTTTATTAATTTGGTCAAGAACAATGCTGTTTGGATTTCTATCACTGGTTATCTGTGTTGCATATTTTTACTTTTTCTTAAGATTATACTAGTCTTTATTAATTCTACTCATTTTATAAAAATATTAATGTATTTGAAAGGAAGCGTTACAGAGAAGCAGAGGCAGAGAGAGAGAGATGCATTCCATGCAAGATTCACTCCCCAAATAGCTGAAATGACCAGAGCTGGGCAAAACTGAAACCAGGAGTTAGGAGACTCTTCTGGCACTCACATGTGGGTACAGGGGCCCAAGGATGTGGGCCATCTTCTACTGCTTTTCCAGGCCATAGAAGAGAGCTGTATTGGAAGTGGAGCAGTTGGGACTTGAACTGGCACACATATTGGATGCCAACACTGCAGACGGCAGTTTTACCTGATAAGCCACAATGCCAACCGTCTACTCATATGTTTTAAAAACACTTTTCCTTTATTATTTGTTTCTGTTGTACAGTCTTACTAAAGGCATTATATTGATGATGTCCTCCATTTTCACTATCCTATATTGCTGTATAGTTCATCTTAGATCTTAAGAAGGATGTCACGATGATTAGGTCTCTGTCTTCTCACATAATATCTTGAGCCTATAAATTTATCTGTGCACTGATTTATATGACATCTCCTCTATTTCTTTCTGTGTTTGCCAATCCTCCGTCACTCTGCCAACTATTTGCCTCGTGATGTCTCAAGCCCTATGTGCATTCCAGCTATGCCAGACCTTATGTATCTCTTATCTTGCTCCTGAAACCATATCTTATCAGCAATTTTACCAGTTTATGTGGCTGTGTCTGATGTTCATCCTTGTAATCTTGCATTTAAAAATCATTGACATCCAAGCCTGCTCTTAGTAGCCTATCCTTGTGCCTGCAGCAAGGGCTGGCTTCAGGGTCTCCATTGCTTTTGTTTACACGTCTTTCCTCAAGTGGCTCCTACTGTGCTTGTATCTTATGCCAATCCTCATGAGTCTCCAGCTCCTCTACATGTAGCCATTATCTTCCCCTCACATGCTGACCTCTCTGATTCATACAGCCCATGTCAGGACACCTGGGTCTCCATTCCTTTATACACATTGACTTCACTCCTAATTCCTGGTTATTGCTGCATTCCTCTAAAGAAGGCTAAAATTCCCAATTGGTTTGCAATATTTGTCTCACTGTTGCAAATATATTGAGAATTACTGCCTGGCCTCAAAGTCGGTTGGTGGACAATCAGTTGAGAAATCACACAGATATTCGCTATCAGTACAGCTGCAGTGTCCTTTCCAATTTTTCAAAACAAAATGCTAATGTTACACACAAATGGCATAACCATGAACAATGCCTGCCCTGCAACAAGGAAACAGAAACCACTTATTATTGAATGAGACAACTGTGCAGAATAGATATTCAAAATATAACCTATTTAAATACTGGATTTTCAATATAAGTATATATTTGACCCTCAGGTCAAACCAAATCTCCTGGCTCTGATGTCTAATAGCCCCTGAAATTAGGATCTCACTATCAAACTGCCCTGGAAAATCCCCAAGCACAAGCATCCAAGAAGCGTTCACAGCAGCGGCTTCCTGCCACACTACTGAGTGTACCACCATGTGATGTTCTCCCTGACTTCCCTTTATCCATTATCCACCGGCTGGTACCCAATCTGGCCATCCACAACAAAAGCAGAATACTCTCTACTTGATGCTGTGCTGAGGGGGCTCTTAAATTGATGGATTTCAGGGAAATCTCATGGGTTCCTCTGGACCTTCCTTGACACTGATGAGGCTCATCCACCCATATAGTCACCAGTGATAGGCCACTGGCATACTGGCTCTGAAACCCCACAGGCACTCCTCTGGATGACAGTCACCTTTTACTGGCTCATGACATAGATAACTGTGGCCCGATTGGAGACTGAATTATAGGGCATGCTCTCTTCAATTCATTATTGCAGTGCATCAGCCCTGCTGGGTCACTGACAGACTTAGGATAATTTCATGGTCAACATTATTAATGCAGGACCCATGTTTCCTCATGAAATCTGGCATTGTTCCTCCACACCTCTCATTTACCATTTCTGATCCTTGGCATGCATTGAAGTTGTGATAGTCTAATATCAATCTCCAGTATCTGTCTGATTTTAACTATCTGAACTGTTGAATTAAATCTGGATATGTTGGAGTTCACAATCTATGATTCTTGCCTCATTTATTTTTAAGGAAAGAACTTAAACAGATAATACTCTTTAAAACATAAATCCAGTATCAGTATACCAACTTTCAAAATTGATAATTTAATATTATCTAATACCCATTGTTTCTGAAATGTAACATAGATTCTGACTTAGGTATAGTTGGAAGGATGGTTAGAGGGTTTCATTTGTATCTGCTCTTACATTGTAGGTCACGGAACCAATGTTGTGTCCTTCCCATTACCAAGTATTTTCCCTCCATTTTACAATTTGAGAGCAGAGAGGTTAACCATGTTGGGCTACGGGAACCAATAGACTCTTTGAAAACTTACCTTGGACTAGAGCACTGTTTTCTACCATAGTCGCTATTATTTTGGAATCTTAACATTCAAGTTGTTATCTGAGTTCCCAGTGTATATGACATTCCCTACCATGAGGAATGACCCACAGAAAAGATCCACCTCTGTGATTCTCAGCAATAACAGTGCCCTTCGCACCAACACCAATTTTATTGCTTTTGTAAATGGAATGTCTTTGGGCCTCTTGTAGAACATAGTCATTTTATAACTTTTTCAGCTGTATCAGTTTAGTAACTGTAGCATAATTCCTGTGAGATTTTGATTGTTTCTTTCTCTATCACAGAAATTCAGCTATTTCTACCTCCCTTAGCATGGACTGTTTTTGGTTTAAGTTTTCAAATGTCATCCTAGTATTACCATCATCCTTTGGGATCTTTGACAATGGGTTAAAACCTTTGTTGTTGATGAGTGTTCTCACATTGAGCAACCCTCCCTTTTCTAAATTTTTCCTCCACCCTCAGGACTCAGTCTCATGCACACTCTGCCACTCCTGATAATACATATTGGCTAGGCCTTGCAACTGTCTCTTTTTAGACACAGCAATTTTTCTCACTTAAACGATTATACTTCTGTAGCTAGGGCCATTGGCATGCAAAGGTTATTTAGCCTTGAAAGCTACTGTTAGGAAGAGTAGATGCAGTGAAATCCCAAAGTGAAATCTATTTCTGGGTGGCAAACTCCTGTCTTTCTCTAAGGCATATGTGATATCATAATATTATATTGACATAAATTGATGAAGTCAGAGTGGCCACAATTTGAGTGATTTTAGAAATTCCATTGTCTGGGGACTAGTTTGGCAAGAGAGTATAGTTAAATCTACTAGCCAAAGATCATTTTCCTCAAGAGAAAGGGACATAGCAGGTTATGCTATCATCAAGATTATGTAAGTATATTATAAGGCTTCATAGGAGTACTATCATAATTTAGACTTTTTTTATAGCCTTTCTTGTTTTACCCCCATAACCACCTGTTCAGATAATATTATCAGCATTAAAATGATAGTTATATTAAAATGCTTTATAGCCACAGTTATTAATTTTAGATTAATCAGAGATGGAAACTAATTTTCATGGGTGTAAATTATGATAATTGTAGCTAGTTGAATCATTTGGAAGCTTTTGCACTTTTAGAACATATTTTTAAAACCAAAAATTAAAGTGTAATATACAGTTTTGTCTTTATTGCATATAGCAATGTGTATCAAGTGTTTTATGTCCTAGAATCAAGATGGTCATAAAAATGTGCTATATATATATATCTATATATATAGCACATTTATATATATAGCACATTTTTATGATCTTTCTATATAATATATATTATATATATATATATATAAAATGAAAGTGCTTAACATATACCTTCATCTATAATTCAGTATTCATTGGTGTAGATGTCTATCTGAATTTCAAGATTCTGGGTTATGCAATATAATTCTATTAATTCATCTCATTCAGAAGAGAACAAGTCCTAGGCTGCTTTCATACTCTGCTGGACTTGTGCTAACAGTGTTAAACTTCCTAAGAAACCTCCACTGTAAACTTATTACTTTTTCCCCCAAATACTCTATTTTTAATTGATAGCTGGTGGCAAAGTGCTTCTGCTTAAAACAGAAATAATCTTAAGATGATAAAACAACCCCTCCCTCCCCAGCCTTCCCCTCGAGCAGACGCGGCAGCGCCTCTGTCTCGCTTTTTCTTATTTTTTTCCCCCCTTTCCCCTTCCTTTTTTTTTTCTCCCTTTTTCTCCCCTTCCCCCCTTTCACCATTTCCCCTCGGAGGCGCTTCCCCTGGGCAGGGGCAGAGCCGGCCTCACCCCCCGCCTCTCCCCGGCCCCCGCCGCCCTATGGCGAGAGGGAGCCCCCTCCTCACCCGGGCACCAGCGGCGGCGGTTGGAGGAGCGGGACCGGCGGCGGTGGCCTCACGTCCAGGGTCACCATGGAACTAACTCGCTGAGCGCCTGGCCGGCCGCAGGCGTGTGTCCCGCCCGAGTGCCTGCGCCCTCCGTGCCCCGCTCCCCCTCTTCTCCCTCCTCATCGGCCGGCTCCGTGTCCCGCGCGCCCCGACGTCGCGCGCTGAGGAGAATGAGGCGGTGACGGGGCCCCCGGATGACCCCGCGTCACCCCTGTGAGGCCTACAGCTCTGCCGGGGTGGAGGAGGAGGAGGAGGAGGAAGAGGAGGAGAAGGTAGCTACATCAAGCTGGGTGGCAGGCAGCTCCAAAGGATATCATGAAGTTTCCAGGACCCTTGGAAAACCAGAGATTGTCTTTCCTATTGGAAAAGGCAATCTCTAGGGAAGCCCAGATGTGGAAGGTGACTGTGCCGAAATTCCCTACAGATCAGAATGTTTCTCCATCCCAGAGAGATGAAGTAATTCAGTGGCTGGCCAAACTCAAGTACCAGTTCAATCTTTACCCAGAAACGTTTGCTCTGGCTAGCAGTCTTTTGGACAGGTTTTTAGCTACTGTAAAGGCCCACCCGAAATATTTGAGTTGTATTGCCATCAGTTGTTTTTTCCTAGCTGCTAAGACTGTTGAGGAAGATGAGAGAATTCCAGTACTGAAGGTATTGGCAAGAGATAGTTTCTGTGGATGTTCCTCATCTGAAATTCTGAGAATGGAGAGAATTATTCTGGATAAGTTGAATTGGGATCTTCACACAGCCACACCATTGGATTTTCTTCACATTTTTCATGCCATTGCAGTGTCAACTAGGCCACAGTTACTGTTCAGTTTGCCCAAATTGAGCCCATCTCAACATCTGGCAGTCCTCACCAAGCAACTGCTTCACTGTATGGCCTGCAGCCACCTTCTGCAGTTCAAAGGATCCATGCTTGCTCTGGCCATAATTAGTTTGGAAATGGAGAAACTCATTCCTGATTGGCTTCCTCTTACACTTGAACTGCTTCAGAAAGCACAGATGGAGAGCTCCCAGCTGATCCACTGTCGGGAGCTTGTGGCACACCACCTTTCTACTCTGGAGTCTTCCCTGCCTCTAAATTCCGTTTATGTCTACCGTCCCCTCAAGCACACCCTGGTGACCTGTGACAAAGGAGTGTTCAGATTACATCCCTCCTCTGTCCCGGGCCCAGATTCCTCCACGGACAACAGCAAGCCAGAAGTGCCAGTCAGAGGTACAGCAGCTTTCTACCATCATTTCCCAGCTGCCCTTGGGTGCAAGCATACCTCTGCTAAACGCAAAGTAGAGGAAATGGAAGTGGATGACTTCTACGATGGAATCAAACGGCTCTATAATGAAGATAATGCTTCAGAAAACGTGGGTTCTGTGTGTGGCACTGATTTATCAAGACAAGAGGGACATGATTCCCCTTGTCCACCTTTGCAGCCTGTTTCTGTCATGTAGTTTGAATGGGTATTACCTTCAAGTACAAACTAAGGTAGACCACTCTAGAAATGAGAACACGGAAAAATCAGGAAAGGCTATAGAAAGATATATACCTTATCAGGCTGATCTGAAGTGAGCCAGAAACAAATCCCCCCATTTAGTTATGTGGCTAATTGTAATTCAGTACTTCACATAAAGACAGCTATATTGAGATAGATACATATATCTATCTACTTCAGAAATATCCAAAATTTTTTAAAAAAAGTAAAAAATCCCCTTGTAGTCAGTTCTGCTCTTCTGTTAAAATGTAGCTTGCCCTGTGTCAAAATTTTTCTTTAAATTTTAGAATTCATAGCTTGCAAATCCTATCCCCAGCATCCAAATTTTCCTGTTGCTTTTGCCTGCTTCTCCATTGAATAATGAATTTTATGCATGTTGATCTATACCCCAATATCCACCGAAAAGGGCCCCACCCCCAATTTTTAAAACAATTATTTCAGCTTAATGGCCATGTTTAATCCTGATTCAAATTCTACCTAGTTTGAGAAAGGTACTATGGAATTGTCCTGTGTGAAGTAAGAAGTGGTAATAGGAAAATTGCTCACAATACCACTTTGCTTATTTCAGTTTCTATTGTTTGAAAGCAAAAATCACTGTCTTTAAGAGATGCTTTTTAAAGTGGCACATATTAGGTCACCCATAGATTTGCTGAAAGCATTTTTGACATTTGTATATAAAAGAATTTGTGATAAAGTTAATATATCAAGGTGCTCACCAAAGAAATATGTAACAACTAAAATTAGGTTTTTGTAACTGATGGGTTTCCACTCATTTATAATCAGTAGGAGAATGTCTAGATGTTGGGCAGCTCTATGATTTGAGTGTTACATGTACTAACTAAATTCAGTACCCTAGTTTTAATTCTGTATTGGGATTTTCTTGATGAAAGTTACTTCCCATCTCCCCAACCTACCTTTGTTCCTCTTAATGACTTCTGGATCCTGAGCTCCCTTTGCAGTCTGAAGGCGGCACTACAGTCAGAACCATGTCCTGATGTTAAAAGCCTCTGGTAGCAATAAAAGTTGTCCTTAAAAAAAAAAAAAGATGATAAAACAAGCTGTAATTAACATGTTCCAATCATAAACATCACTAGAATGGAGAACTCAATGCTCTGTTAAAGAGTAATGAAGCATCAAGCTATGGATGTATCTCAGTGGATCCCTGGTGGTGGAACATGTTGTGGATAATAAGAGCATTGACATATTTGCAAGTCTTCAATTAATGACATAAAGTGTATAATAATTCAATTCAATAGACAATATAGTCAGTTTGAATACTTCTAATCAAAGTGGAAAAAATTCCTCTTACATTAGTAAGCACCAAATCACAAGGGTACTTATATCATACAGGATGCATTGATGAGTAGTAACCCACTTTTATCATTTAAAACTTACTTTACTAGAAATCATGGACTTTGCATTTGGTTAAACTTATTTTTTTAAAAAAAGATTTATTCATTTATATGGAAGTCAGAGTTACACAGAGAGAGAAGCAGAGGCAGAGGCGGGGGGGTCTTCCATCTGCTGGTTCACTTCCCAATTGGCTGCAACAGCTGGAGCTGTGCTTATCCAAGGCCAGGAGCCAGGAGCTTCTTCCAGGTCTCTCACATAGATACAGGGCCCCAAGAATTTGGGCTATCCTCTACTGATTTTCTAGGCTATAGCCATGAACTGGATTGTAGTGGAGCAGCTAGGACTCGAACTGGTGCCCATATGGGATGCCAGCACTGCAGGCAGCAGCTTTACCTGCTACACCACAGTTCCATCCCATGCTTAAACTTATAATGAACAATTTAGAGATGAAATATAAAACATATAAAGAGTGGGGGCTGACATTTTGGTGTAGCGGGTAAAGACATCTCCTGTATTGCTGGCATTTCATATGGGTGCCCCATTTGAGTTCCAGTTATTCCATTTCTTATCTGTCCTCCTGCTAATGTGCCTGGGAAAGTTGCAGAGCATTACCCACTTGCTTGGGTCACTGCACCCACATGGGATACCTGGAAGCATCTCTTGGCTTTTGACCAGAAACAGCATCATTTTACCTAGCAGTAGTGCTCAAATAGAATGAAGTACAAGCTATGTATGGATTTCAAAATCTTTGCACCAAAAGAAGTCCATCTATTTTTTTCTATGAACTTTTTGAAGCCTCAGTGTATTATAGGACCATATGGACCAAAAATGGCTTTTCCTTTGCTTACATTCATTATGTTAAAGAAAGTTCTAGGGATAGTGCTGTGGTGTAGTGGTTAATGCAAATGCCTGCAGTGCTGGTCTACATTATGAGTGCCCATTTGAGACATAGGTGCTCTACTTCTGACTCAGCTCTTTCTATGGCCTGGGAAAGCAGTAGAAGATGGCCAAAGTGCTTGTAAACATGTACCCATGTGGGAGATCAGCCCAGCTTGAGCTGTTGTGGCCATTTGGGGAGTGAACCAATGGATGGAAGTTCTCTTCCTCTGCCTCTGCCTCTTTGTAACTCTGCCTTTCAAATAAACAAACCTTAAAAAAAAAAGAAAGTTCTGTGGCTGAATAGTGTAGAAAATTCTAGCGCCCCCTCCCTGTCATTCCAATTGGCTCAGGGATAGAAATTCCTTGCATGACACAAAGATCCTGGTGCAGGTTGCCAAATGTGACATTTGGAGTTCTAATCATCTCTAGTGCTGGGTGGCAATTCTGTCCTTATTCCCTTAGTTGAACTTCAGGAGGGCCAATGTATTCTGTGACTAAGATGGTTTTAAATTCTGTCTCCTGTCATAACGTCCCAGGCTTCCAGCAGAAGTTCTCCCTTCACAGTAAAGAGATTGTGGCTATGTTCTTCCTGGTGGCAGCAGATGATAAGTTTGGGAAGCAATAAAACAATGTGGGCTCATGTTTTATCAAAAAAGAAAAGATTTCATTACTTGAGCGCCTATTTGGAAGTGGAAATTATCCTAATTTAGTGTTGCTTTTCTCGTATAGGATTCCTAGAACATGAAAGAGAGACAGACTATCAAACAATAGTGTACATGAGCTGGGAGAAAGTATGCAAATTAACTAACCTCTTCATGTTTTACATGGGAACGTGGGACAAGCACTAGAAAATTTTCTTCTGTTCCAAGCTGAGGACTCTGCTTGAGGATTTCTCACTCCCAGGGCATATTGTTTTTCCTATTCCACCAGAATGGAACCCTTTTGCTGAGGGGACAGATATTAATTCCCTCCAAATCAAGTGTGAGTGCGGATTTCAGGTTATTTCAATCAGAATTCCATAGCCAGTCAGCAGGGTGGGGTGAATGAATCCGGGAACAGCCAGTTTCCTTGTGACTAAATCAAGCCCAATATCACTAAGGACTCTTGGATTTCTTTGGATTTTTTCACATTTTTCTCATTTTTCATGGTTTGTAATGAATTTTCTGATGTGAGCTTTGGATTTGAGGCTGGAATATGGAGTTCAGGGCACAGGGGGAATGGTCTTTTTCAATCAGGGCACAACTGTTGGCTTGCTCCAATTCTGGCTTTCTGTCATGGTTTTGGGTGCCTCAGCCGATTTTTGCATTCTTGAGCCGCAATTTCCTAAATTGTTTCTGGGTCTGAGTTTGTTTTGCCTTCTCCCTTCCCAAATGTTGTATTCTGATGCAATACAAACAAGAGTTTAGACAAAGTATCCATTAGGACATAAAAACACACAACAAATTGGCGTTTCATGCTTAGAAATCTACAGGCAACTTGACCAAGAGGAGTTTCTGTATTTTGGAAAATGAAATGGAACCCTTTTGCTGAGGGACAAGTTATTAATTACCTCCAAATCGAGTGTGAGTGCTATTTTCAGGTTAACTCAATCAGAATTCCACAGCCCAACTAACTAAAAAAAGACCCAAATCATTAAAATCAGAGATGAAAAAGGAAACGTACAACAGACCCCACTAAAATAAAAAGAATCATCAGAAATTACTACAAGGACTTGTATGCCAGCAAACACTGAAACCAATCAAAAATGGATAGATTCCTGGACACATGCATCCTACCGAAATTGAACCAGGAAGACATCGAAAACCTAAACAGACCCATAACTGAGACAGAAATTGAAACAATAATAAAGGACCTCAGAAGAAAGATAAGCCCAGGACCAGATGGATTCACTGCTGAATTCTACCAGACATTTAAAGAAGAACTGACTTCAAAACTTCTCAAACTATTCAGAACAATTGAAGAAGAGGGAATCCTCCCAAATTCTTTCTATGAAGCCAGCATCACCTTAATTCCTAAGCCGGAGCATTGAAAGAGAATTTCAGACCAATATCCCTGATGAACATAGATGCAAAAATCCTCAACAAAATTCTGCCCAATAGAATGCAACAGCACATCAGAAAGATCATCCACCCAGACCAAGTGGGATATATCCCTGGTAAGCAAGGATGGTTCAATGTGTGCAAAACAATCAATGTGATACACCGCATTAACAGACTGCAGAAGAAAAACATATGATTATTTCAATAGACGCTGAGAAGGCATTTGATAAAATACAACACCCTTTTCTGATGAAAACTCTAAGCAAACTGGGTATGTAAGGAACATTCCTCAATACAGTCAAACAATTTATGAAAAAAAACAGCCAACTTCCTATTGAATGGGGAAAAGTTGGAACCATTTCCACTGAGATCTGGTACCAGACAGGGATGCCCACTCTCACCATTGCTAGTCAATATAGTTCTGGTGTCGCTCCCCGTCTTCGTGGAGGAACGACACAGGACCCTGCGCTGTTCTTTCGTCTGCTAGGCCCTCCCCGGGTTTGCTGCTGGTTCTTCCCAGGTTGGCTACCGTCCCTTCCACCTCCGTGGAAGGGCGGTTCCCCCTGCCACATTTCCCACTTCCGCGGGGGAGCGGCACACCGCCGGCCAACTCTCTCGGGGGCTGCACAGGTGTTCCTTCAGATAGATGTTCCCCTTAGATGTTCCTGGTGCATGTTGTCTCTCTCCTCCTTTATAGTCCATCCACAAATCCCAACTCTGCTACCCACACGCCGAGTACGCTGCTCTCCTCCAATCAGGAGCAGGTCCTACAGTTTATTGGTTGAACTGGAGGCAGCTGCGTAGAAGCTGTTTCTCCCTTCTCAGCACCATATTGTGGGAGAGCAGATGCATAGAATAAGTCCTAATTCCAGTAACAGTCTAGTCTGGGTTGCTCACCACTTTCTGGAAGTTTTAGCCAGAGCTATTAGGCAAGAAAATGAAATTTAAGGGTTACAAATTAGGAAGGAAGAACTCAAACTATCCCTGTTTGCAGATGATATGATTCTTTATTTAGGGGACCCAAAGAACTCTACTAAGAGACTATTGGAACTCATAGAAGAGTTTGGCAAAGTAGCAGGATATAAAATCAATGCACAAAAATCAACAGCCTTTGTATACACAGGCAATGCCATGGCTGAGGAAGAACTTTTAAGATCAATCCCATTCACAATAGCTACAAAAACAATCAAATACCTTGGAATAAACTTAACCAAGGACGTTAAAGATCTCTACGATGAAAATTACAAAACCTTAAAGAAAGAAATAGAAGAGGATACCAAGAAATGGAAAAATCTTCCATGCTCATGCATTGGAAGAATCAATATCATCAAAATGTCCATTCTCTCAAAAGCAATTTATATATTCAATGCAATACCAATCAAGATACTGAAGACCATCTTCTCAGATCTGGATATATGATGCTGAAATTCATATGGAGACACAGGAGACCTCGAATAGCTAAAGCAATCTTGTACAACAAAAACAAAGCCGGAGGCATCACAATACCAGATTTCAAGACATACTACAGGGCAGTTGTTATCAAAAGAGCATGGTACTGGTACAAAAACAGATGGTTTAATTGTGTTGCATTAAAATTTTTATAAAATGAGTAGAATTAATAAAGACTAGTATAATCTTAAGAAAAAGTAAAAAATATGCAACACAGATAACCAGTGAGAGAAATCCAATGGCAACTGCAATTAAAAGATGAAAAGTTTTGATAAAATTAAGCATCTAATCACAAAAATAAACTGTGAGTAAAGCAGTAAAAATAGTTATTACTTATTATAACTAAGATGGGCTGCAATGCACCTATAATATAAACCATAATTGTCATAGAACACTGAAAGCTATTTCCCTCGCAACACAGCTGTACAAGCTGCTCTCCTTGTATTTTCTGTCTTCAACAATGTCCTGATGTGCAGTTAGGAAATTTAAAAAACGGAAATTGTTATGTAGAAGCTTATGTTTTTAAGCAGCAAAACCATCAATACATGTTAATGAAACATTATATACGGAGATAATCCCATAAAATTCAAAACAAATAAAAACTGACCAGAGAATTATGCAGGATTACTGTGTATAAGATCAATATATAAACCCAATGTGTTATGACATGCCAGCAAGAACGAAACAGACAACAATATTAAATTACAGAATACAGAACTAAAAGTGAATATCTGTAATAGAAACAAGAGAAAGAGAGGTCAATCTATGTAATGTATTTTTTAGTATCTTAAAATAGTCCTGGAGTCATTTTTTTAAAAAAGTCAAATGACCTTACAAAAGAGCCAAGAATATAAATCATATAAAGACCCAGAATACTGGAAAGATTCAGCATTCTGTTACACATGAGACCATTATTGAAAGTCCAAGGGTCACAAGATTTTAATAGGGTCCTGGAAAAAGGAGGGAGGGACAGTGCTCTGATGTCATGATCATCAGGGAGGTGAGAGCGGCCCCTGATGTTGGGAGGATCAAGCTGCAAAGATGAGGCAGTTTCAGACCTGAGACCAAGCAGAGTTCCTCTCTGCCCCCACCTGCCACAACCCCAAGCTATGGCCGTCATGCTAGGAGCATTTGGATTGGCTGTGTGTTCTCTGATGTTATGCATGCTCATTGTGAGGGCAGACTTTAAAATCAGGTGTTCAAAGGCAACACTGCTGAACCACACAGCATCTTCTTTTCTGGCATCTCAATGTTAGGCTTTCTGGGTTTGTTCCTGAGAGAGGTCTCAGGTGTTTCACCCATTGCTGCTCTGTGAACTTCCCTCACCACACTCAGGAGCCCTCAGGAGGCTGCTGGGATTCATTGGAAGCTGGAAAGTGGTGAGTGTCAGAGACCAGTATTCTATGGTCGCAGGAGGTGAGCTGGGCCAGTAGCCAGGACCCTGGTGTCCTGTCCTGTGTCTAAAGGAAAAGGGTTTGTGTGAACCCTGGGGCCTCACAGCTTTCCAAATTGATGGTGGTTACCGAATCCACATGGAGAAATGAACTTCCACATGTGATCTGATATCCTTTGGTTGAGAAACGAGGTCACTAGTTTACAATTCAGTCCTGTCAGCACAGCTCTTCCTAGGTTCTGAGTCAGGTTTTGTTGGATGCTAATAACAGGATAGTACAGACTCAGTAATGTAGACAGAAATGGTATTTGTCCCATGGTTTGGGTCCAAGGTCGGAGGGCAGTATCTGTTGATGGTCATCTTGTTGGCAGAGGTTTGGGTGGCACAGAGACCATATGACCGAATAATGAAATTGCAGGAGGTTCAAATGTGAAGTAGTTTCTATAGCACACACCTGGGAATAAGCAGTCACTCAATAATCACATGAATTGATTTAGCCTAATCACTTCATTGGGGTCCCGCCTGTTCCCAATGATTAATCTCTCCTAATTGGGATTAAAGGCCTTCACACCCTTCTGTGGAGAGTAATATCTTTGTAAAGGCCAATCATTCTTCACTCCCTAACCCCAAGCTAACTGGTGTGAGAACTGAGAATCAAATACACTGTTGAACACACAGTAGTTTCATTATGCATCCAAATTTGGTTTAGTCAAATGATAGCTTGCAGCATTTGAGAATATCTCAGAATATCAGATTCTGCTGGCTATAAAATGGTTTATAAATTTGAGAGTTCATTTGTGACTGGTAAAAGAAAAAAAATTCTTTTCTCCTCAATGCCTGTACCTTTGATTTTAAGACTCAGATATTCCATGGGTAATATGAGTGGCTATGATCCTGTCTAATACACAAATTTCAGGCCACAGCTAAGCTCATGCAAGTAAGATAGCTTTAGAGGGGATCTCTGGATAACTTCATAATTTTGACTTGAGCCAGAAAATCAAATACATGCTTTTCATTGGTATATGCCCGGGATGTGTTTATGCTAAAATCTTAATCCGTTATGTCTACTAACTCTATATAATGTCAGCAATGAACTGTTGATAAGTCATAGGTGTTATAGATGTGTTGTTTGATTTTAAGCAAACAACACACATTTGGTGTTAGTGACCACGAAAATGACTGCACAGGTCACAGACTTAAACTGATTGTAAGTGTTTGATTTCTGGTGAGAATTAAGACCTTGGAGGAGGGAGCCAATGCAAACTGTTGGGAGGGAAAAGTAAAAAGTGTGGAACTCTCAGAATTAAATGTTCTGGCTGCTGAGGTTTGTCTTAGTTCCTGAGAGTGAATCCCCTTAGTCTGCATCTCCTGAGAGTGATCCCCAAAGTCTGGGAACCTGAGTTTGGTGTCCCTTGATACTGTGGGATAAAGAGGTTGTTTCCTTTTAATTGCACTTAGTACACCAGTTTAGAAATTATGTGCCATGATTTCATGTGAGACATACATACTCTTGCATAGATCCCTAATATACAGTAATAAAACCTGAAAGGAAGACAATTGTTGACATCTTTGTTTTCTGCTAAATTTGAATAAGAATGTTAACATCCATGGAACTAATATTCAGGAAAATATAGGGGCCTTGGTCAGTTCAGGTATTTTCCCAATCTCTTGTACTTCTGCCCCCGAGAGGAAAGTCCTGGTTGTTTGATGTTTTTGTTTGCTTACTTTCTGTTTCTCTAAACCATGAGTTTTGCTAGCTTTGTTTGGTATTTGTGACAATATCTTTCTTGATTTTTGTTCCTCATCTGCTAATTCTTGGCCTTTTTTGTTACATTATGGCAAAATGCTGTCATGTTATAGATTGTGTATAGACTGTGCTTCTGTAGGAAATATTGATAGTTAAAATGGATTGTCTATCTTTTCTTCCATATATACTGATTTTTGGGCCTTTTCAACACTTGAAGTGACCTTAATTATTTATTTTCTCCATCTAGTGTTAGCTGATGTATCTGCCCAATGACATATGGATAACTATTAATTACCCCTGGTTGGGTATTTATACCATTGTGTTTATTTGTTCTGATAAACACTGGGCAATCCTTGCAGTTTTGTAAGCATTTTTCTTAAATATTCTGATGCTCTATCTATGAACACTGATATGAAACACTGTACTATCCTCATAGAAAATGATCTGCTCATCTCACTGTGTAACCCTTTTAAATGTTCTGACACAAATCCTGATTAACCTGAAGTGCATATTGCTTTTCCAGGCTTCAATGTAATGGTGCTATAATGGACCATGTTTCTGCATATTTTCTATTTAATCATTTTACATCTTCATTCTATTTTACTTTTGAAATCCGTACATATGTATCTTAAGTTGACAAAAATGTAATGTATTTAGCACCTAAAATTGGTTTGGAACACTATTTCTTTGGAAGCTCCGATATCTTATAAAAGAATGTTCTCAACTCTTTACTCCTATCGTTTATATAATTTCTGTCATTATTTTTAATGATCAGAAACTGTAACAACACTGTTCATTGTTAAGTTTTTATTAAAATGATAATATTATCTGTTAGGTTACGTTGGAATAAAGAATATAAATATTTTGCTATACCTCCATTTGCTTTCAGTCTTTTCTTTACTTGGATGACTTCCAAGACTATGTTGCTCTTTATGTCTGATGAATTATTTTCTAATTTACTTGATAGAAAAAGAGAGGCAATGAATGAGAGAAAGAGCTCCTATTCACAAGTTCACTTCGCAAATGCTCACATCTTCCAGGGAGGGGTCAGATCTAAACCTGAGAGCAGGTAACTCACTTCAGGTTTTCCATGTGGGTAGCAAAAACCACATGTCCTGAGACATCATCATGACTTCCCAGGGTCTGCTTTAATTGGAAGCTGGAGTTAGGATCAGAATCAGGAAATGCACCCGGGTCCTCAATTGTGGAATACAGTTTTATTAATCTTAACAGTTACCCTAAGCCTTTTTTTTTAACTGAAATGCATGGATCCAAGTTTGAACATCATGCCTGTAATTTGACAACAGTATTAAGAATGAATGAAATAGTATAAAGGGATGGGGTCATGAGCAGTGAGGTAAGCCACGACTTTGGATGCCCTCATCTCATATTTATCTTCCTCATTCAGGTCCTGGCCATTCCCCACTTCCAATCTAGATTCTTGATAAAATGTATCTGAGGGGCATTTGATGATGTTTTAAGTACTCATGTACCTTCTGCCTACATTGGAGATACAAAAGGTGTTCCTGGCTCCTAGATTAAACTGGAACCAGTCCCAGGTTTTGCAAACATTGACAAGTGAACTAGTGGATGGAAGATCTACCCACTACTGCCCCTTCTCCTTTCAAGTAAATAAATACATATTAAAACCTTACAACTATTCTTCCATTTAGGTTCAAGTTTAGCTTTGCAACAATGGCATTCATAGAATATCAGAAAGTCATGCAAGGGATCAGAAGAAAGTTCAATGGGAAAGGCAACCTTGATTTTTAAATTTTAAGATTATTGAAATAATCCTTAGCAGGACTGGAGATTATTGCCTTATTACTTTCTTATGCTTTGTAAATGATGTAGTTTGGTTAATCACATAGTGCAGACAGTTCATTGATAGAATATAGAGACATTTCTGATTTTTAAAATTTTGCTCAGTCTTTGATTAACACTACTTGTATATTATTACAGGATACAGTGCAACACTCGAGTACTCACCCAACATAATTTAATCAATCTAGAAAATGAGGATTTCCCTTGCTTATTTTGTGTTTAAGGCCTACAAGTCCCTCCATTCCAATTTCTTATACAGTGTATCTTATCATGAACTAAAGTCACAACACCATATTATGGAACACTGCAACTGGTTCGTTCTTTCTAACTCTGTTTCTATATCTGTTACCTACCACCCAGTATCTTCAGTAATGAATCTTCCCACCCTAATTAAAACCATTTATATTTATATCCACCATGTTTTAGAAACCCATATATCAGAGAACATGTGATATTTATTTCTTCCTATGCCAGTCTTACTTCACTTAAGGATCTCCAGTTCCACCCATTTTGAAGCAAATAATATTTCAATCCTTTTTAATCACTGAATTAGGATTGGAAAACCTGTAACACATTGATAGATTCCTAGGTTGGTTCCAAATATTTACTACTACGAATAGTGCTGTAGTCAAAACAGAAAGCAGAAATCTCTTTGGCATGAAGATTGAATTTCCTTCTGATACATACACAATGGTTGGAGAGGTTTATCCCTTCTCATTTTTTGAGGGATGGCCATACTAAGTCTTCATAATGCTCAGGCTAACTTGCATTCTCATCACTGTCTTATATTTTAAAATATTTATTTATTTGAAAGTCATAGTTACAGATAGAAAGGGAGAGAGAGAGAGAGAGAGATCTTCCATCCACTGGTTCACTCCCCAAATGGCTGCAATGGCTAGAGCTGGGCCAAAACAAAGCCAGGAACCAGAAGCTTCCTCCTGGGACTACCGTGTGGGAGCAGAGGCCTAAAGACTTGGGCCACCTTCCACTGATTTCCCAGGCCACAGAAGAGAGCTAGATCAGAAGTGGAGCAACTGGGACTCAAGTCCCCATATGGGATTTTTGGTACTGCAGGTGGCGGCTTTAATTGCTACACAACAGTGCAGGCTCCAATAACTTATTAAAGTTTTCTTTTCTTCATACCCCACTAGCATTTGTTAGTGAGGTGACACCTAGTGTATTTTGATTTGCATTTTCCTATATAATAATTATATTGCATGTTTTCCCATTTTTGTTGACCATGGGTATTTCTTCTCTACAGAAATGCCTGTTTAGATCCTTTCCCAATTCTTGGATATATTTGTGCATAATTTCAGCAGTTTCATATGTATTCTGAATTTCAGTTCTTCATGAAATGCAGAATTGGCAAATACTTTATCCCAGTCTACTGGGGTATTAAAATAATTTTATTCATATAAGATAAACAAATTTCATGTATTTCATATACACAGACTTAAGAGCATAATATTTCCCACCCTAACCTCCCTCTTGCCCATGCTCGGACCCTCTGTCCTCCTTCCTCTCTTATTTTTTTTCTTTTTATATCTATAATTGCATAATTTCAATTTATTTTTAATCACAACTTAACTCTTCACCAAATAAAGAATTGAATGGAACAAGTAGAAAAATCACTGTTTATCAAGAGTATAGACAAGGATTGTAAGCAATAACCAAAACTCAACATTGCATTTTTGTGCTTTGCTTATTTGTGCTTTGTTTATTTGTTGATTTTGTGCTGGTTTATTTGACTGAGAATAATGGCTTCCATATGCATATATTTTATTGTAAAAGACAGGATGTTATTAATTTATATAGCTGAGCAGTTTAGCATAGTGCATATATACCACATTTTCTTTAACCATTATTCAGTTGATGAATCTCTAGGTTGATGTCAGATCTTAGCTATTGATCTGCAATAAACATCAGGTGCAGACAAGTCTTCCTTATGCTGATTTCATTCCATCTGGGTAAATTTTTAGGAGTGGGATGGCTGTGTATACGGTAGAACAATTTTCAGATTACTGAAAAATTACCAGACTGTGTTCCATGATGGTTGTACTCTTTTACAATTTAACCAGCAGTGGATTATAGATTTTTATCACCCATATATTTGCTAACATTTATTGTTTTATAATTTTTGAAAGATAGCCACTCTAATTGGGGTGAGGTTTCACCCTCATCATCCTTTTGATTTGCATTTCCTGATGGCTAATGATCCTGAGCATTTTTAAACGTTTCTGTTGACCATTTGAATGTCATCCTTCAAAAATGTCTGTTTTGTCCTTTGCCCATTGCTTGACAGGATTCTTGTTGTTTATGTTGTTCTGGATTACTTGAACTCTTTGTAGATTCTGGGTATTAGACCTTTAACCATTGCAAGATTTGCAAATGTTTTCTCCTGTTCTCTTGGATGCCTCTACAATAGGTTGAGCAATTCCTTTGCAGTGCATAAGCATCTTAGCTTAATGCAATCCTATTTGTTTATTTTTGCTTTGATTGCCTATCATTCTGGGGTATTTAACTAGAATTCCATGTGTATGCCAATGTCTTGTTGAGTTTCCCAATATATTCATCTAGTAATTTGATGTTATCAGGTTATTGTTTTATATCATTGATCCATCTATAGTTCATTTCTGTATAAATTGTTAAGGTGGTGGTCTTGTTTCATATTTCTACATGCAGAATCCAAGTTTTCCAGTAACATTTGTTGAAGACTACCTTTTTTTCAGGCATTGATTTTGGCTCCTTTGTCAAAGATCGGTTGGTTGTACATGAGTGTATTAACTTCTGGAATTTCTACTCCAGTCCATTGGTCTACATGTCTGTTTTTGTGCCAGTATTAAGCTTTTTTCATAATAACTGACCTGTAGTTGTCATGAAATCTGATATTGCGATGCCTCTGGCTTTGTTTTATTCTTTAAGTTTGCTCTAGCTATTCAGGATCTCTTGGGCTTCCATATGAATTTTAGCATCATTTTTTCTATCATTTTTTCAGAAGAATGCCATTACGATTTTGCTTGGGATCATATTGAACATGTCAATTGCTTTCACTAGTATGGACATTTTGAGTCTATTAATTCTTCTAATCCATGAACATGACAGATATTTCATTTTTATGTTCTCCTATTTATTTTAAAAATATTTTGTAATTATCATTGTAGAGATATTTGACCTCTTTATTTAAATTTAGTCCAATTTGTTTGGCTATTGTGAATTGAACTGATCTTGCATGTCCTTTCTCAGCCATAGCATTGTCTTTTTATACAAATGCTATTGAATTTTGTGTATTGATTTTATCTTGCAAATTTACCAAACTCTCTTGAGTTCCAATAGTCTCCTGGTGGAGTCTTTTGGCTTCCTGATATGTAAAATCATATCTTCTATCAACAGTAATAATTTGACTTCAAGCTTTCCAGTTTGTATCCCTTTGCTTGGATTTTGCTTGCTGGTGGCTCTCAGTAAGCCTTCTAGAACTATATTGAATAGCAGTTATGGGGGTGAGCATCCTTGTAGATCTTAGTGGAAATGCTTCCAATTTACCCACACAATTTGATGGTGGCTCTGTGTTTGTCCTAAACTACCTTGAATGTGTTCATGAATATTCCTTCTATTCCCAGTTTAAGGTTTATATCAAGGACATATTTTATCTAGTGCATTCCCACTTGGTCTGGGTGAATTATATTTCTAATGTGTTGTTATGTTTGATTAGCAAGTATTTTGAGGATTTTTTACATCTGTATTTATCAAATACATTGGTCTTAGTTTGCTTTGTACATATACCTGGTTTTAGAATTAAAGTGGTGCTGGTTTTATAGGAGTTCAGAGGGGTTTTATCTTCACTCTGATGGCTGTCTTCTTTGTTCTGAATTATCTTCTTAGTTTGATATAAGCTTTCTCTATTAGTTTTTTATTGCCTGTTCTTAGGGTATCTTATCAAGAAGCCATTGCTTATGTCAACGTCTATAGTTTCTCTATATTTTGTAAGTTTCAGTTCTTACATTTGCATCCACGACTCACTTTCAGTTGACTTTGTATAGGAAAAGAGGGGTGGTCATCTGGGTTTCGTCATGTCCATATGGATATCCTGTTGCGTCTGGACAATTTACTGAATAGACTATACCTTTTGCAGTGTATTTTGGTTAGCTTTGTAAAAGATCCATTGTCTGTATGTATCTGTATTTCTTTTGGGGAGCCTCTATCCTCTTACACTGGTCTATTCATCAGTTTTTATGCCAGGGTTTACCATACATCTATGGTATGTATTGAACTCATTTGTTGTGACCCCAGACGTGTTCTGTTTCTCAAGAGTTACTTTTCTATGTGGAACATTTTTTAATATATGTGAAGATATGAGGTTTAGGTTTATTTTTCTAGATACATGATGAATTCCATTGATTTTGATGGAAAGCATATTGTATCTGTAAATTAACTTGGATAATATGGAAGTACTAGAAAGTATTTCAATCTGTGAATATGAGCAGTCTTTTTGATCTCAGATTCTTTATCATGGCTTTAGGATTGTTGCTGTAGAGGCATTTTACATCACAAGTCAAATTTATCCAGGGTATTTTATTTCTTATTGTGAATTTAATTTCTTCTTTAATTTATTTTCTCAGTGGGTTTACAATAGTATAGGTATATAAAACTTATTCTGATTTTTTGTGCTTACTTTGTATCCTACAAATCTACCAGTCAGTTACCAGTTCAGGTGGCCTGTTTTTGAACTCATTGCATTGCCATATAAATAGAATAAAATCATCTGGAAAAATAAATAATTTCAATTTCTTCTTTTCTATATCTGTGTCTTTTATTTCCTTCCCTATTCTTTTTGTTTTGCCTAGACCTTACATTGCAGTATTGAATATAAAAGTAAAAAATGTGCATCATTTTATGGTTCCAATTATAGGGTAAATGCTTTCATTTTGTTGGCATTCAATAGAATCTGTCTCAGGTTCCTCAAGTGCAAGGGTTTTGTAATTGAAGTATATGCAATCTATAAGTGTTCTGCTCAATTTACTTCTCATAAGTGAATGTATAATTTTATACAAAATGTTTTCTGCATCTAGTTTATTATACTGATGTTTGTTTTTGATTGATGTGAATTATTGTAATTATGAATTGCATTCACATTTTCCCTGTTCCTATATTACATCTGACTTGATTATGATATCTGACCATTTTTTTTTTGGATTCCAAACTGGATTCAATTACTATCAAATTTTGCACCTATATTCTAATGTAAATTCTATTAGGATGACAGTGTTGCATTATATTCAGCAGGGACTCTGCTTTGTAAGATTTTATTTGAAAAAAGAGAATCAGAGATAAACTGAGATCTTGCATCTAACAGATCACTTTAGGAAAAAACTGGCCTCATATAATGAGTTTGGAAAAGTTACCTCCCTAACAATTTGTATAATACTTTTCAAAAAATTTGTGTTATTTTTTAATTTTGTAGATTTTAGCAATGAAGACGTTTGTTGCTGATCTTTTGGTTGAACACATTATTCCTCATTTAATGTTCTTTCTCAGGATTGCTCTATTCAGAGATGTTATTATTATTATAGAAAACTTTTTATAATTCCTTTAATTAAACTTAAGTTTATTTATTTATTTTTTAACTTTTATTTCATAAATATAAATGTCCAAAGTACAATTTTGGATTATAGCGGCTTTCCCCCCATAACCTCCCTCCCATCCACAACCATCCAATTTCCCACTCTCTCTCCCATCCCATTCACATCAAGATTCATAGTGGGAAAGTGGAGGGTTGTGGGTGGGAGGGATGTTATGGGGGGAAGCCATTGTAATCCATAAGCTGTACTTTGGAGATTTATATTCATTAAATAAAAGTTAAAAAAATAACAAAAATTGAGTCATTTTCAATGATTTTATATACAGAAGATCAATTTAGTATATGCTGAGGAAAGATTTCAACAGTTTACACATACACAGAAACACAAAGAATAGAGTACTGTTTTAGTAGTAGTTTTACCATTAACTCACATAGTACAACACATTAAGGACAGAGATCCTACATGTGGAGTAAGTGCACAGTGACTCCTGTTGTTGACTTAACAATTGACAATCTAATTTATGACGTCAGTAATCACCCGATGCTCTTGTCATGAGCTGCCAAGGCTATGGAAGCCTCTTGAGTTCACCACCTCTGATCTTATTTAGACAAGGCCATAGTGAAAGTGGAAGTTCTCTCCTCCCTTCAGAGAAAGGTACCTCCTTCTTTGATGGCCCGTTCTTTCCACTGGGATCTCACTCACAGAGATCTTTCATTTAGGTCTTTTTTTGCCAGAGTGTAGGCTTTCCATGCCTAAAATACTCTCATGGGCTCTTCAGGCAGGTCCGAATGCCTTAAGGGCTGATTCTGAGGCCAGGGTGCTGTTTAGGACATCTGCCTTTCTATGAGTCTGCTGTGTATCCCGCTTCCCATGTTGGATTGTTCTCTCCATTTTTAATTCTATCAGTTAGTAATAGCAGACACTACTCTTGTTTATGTGATCCCTTTGACTCGTAGGCCTATCAGTATGATCAATTGTAAACTGAAGTTGATCACTTGGACTAGTGAGATGGCATTGGTACATGTCACCATGATGGGATTGAATTGGAATCCTGTGGCATGTTTCTAACTCCACCATTTGGGGCAAGTCCGATTGAGCATGTCCCAAATTGTACATCTCCTCCCTCTCTTATTCCCACTATTACATTTAACAGAGATCACTTTTCAGTTGAATTTAAATACCTAAGAATAATTGTGTGTTACTTAAAGAGTTCAACCAATAAGTTTAAGTAGATCAAAAAAGTACTTAAAGTGATAAAGTTTTAACTTGTAGATCAACAGTAAGGACAAGGGCTGATGAAGTCACTGTTTCTTATAGTATCCATTTCACTTCACCATGTTTCCTTTTTGGTGCTCTGTTAGTTGTACCAATCAGGGAGAACATATGATATTTGTCCCTTTGGGACTTGCTTAATTCACTGAGCATGATGTTTTCCAGATTCCTCCATTTTGTTGTAAATGACAAGATTTCGTTGTTTTTTACTGCTGGATAGTATTCTATGGAGTACATGCCCCATAGTTTCTTTATCCAGTCTACTGTTGATGGGTATTTGGGTTGATTCCAGGTTCTAGCTATTGTGAATTGAGCTGAAATAAGAATTCATCTATTTTTAACACATGCCTTTCAACTATGAGTTTGAAACCCTAAAATTTAACCACTAGAGTTCCACTTCTTTAGTGTGTGGTTGAAGATGAATTCTTTTGCATCGTGCATTTTATTTTGAGAGTGAAGCAATTACTGAGGAAACATACAAATCATTCTTCTTGTTTCTTTTTATATCTGAGAGAAACATTTTATTTAATGAGTACAAATCTCATCAGTACAACTTTAGGAATATAGTGATTCTTCTCACTATGCTGCCCTCCCTCCTCCACTCTCACCCCACTCCTCCTCCCTTGCTCAATCCAAGTTCCATTATCCTTTAAAATACAATTTTTTTCTTTAGCTTTATACATAGAAGACCAACTTTTACAAAGTAGATTTCATCAATTTTGCACATACAAACAAACACACACAGAAAAACACACACACAAACAGAGAACTAGTATTCCAGATTCCTCCATTTTGTTGCAAATGGACAGATTTCATTTTTTACTGCTGTATAGTATTCTATAGAGTGCATATCCCATAATTTATTTATCCAGTATTTTGTTGATGGGCATTTAGGTTGATTCCAGGTCTTAGCTATTGTGAATTGAGCAGCAATACACATTAAGATATAGACAGCTCTTTTATTTGCCAACTTAATTTCCTTTAGATAAATTCCAAGGAATGGGATGGTTGGGTTGTATGGTAGGGTTATATTCAGGTTTCTGAGGAATCTCCAAACAGACTTCCATAATGGCTTTACCAGCTGGCCTCATATGATGAGTTTGGAAAAGTTACCTCTCTAACTTTTCAAAAGATTGGTGTTATTTTTTTTTAATTTTGTAGATTTTATGAATGAAGATATTTGTTGCTGAACTTTCATTTGAACACATTATTCCAGATTTAATGTTCTTAGTCAGTATTGCTCTATTCAGATATATCATAATTATAGAAAATTTTGATTTAATAAATATAAATTTCAAAAGTACAACTTTTGGATTATAGTGACTCTTTGCTCTATAACCACCCTTCCACCCACAAACCATCCCATCTCCTACTCCTTCTCCTATCCCATTCTTCCTTAAGATTCATTTTAAATATCTTTATATACAGAAGATCAACTCTATACTAAGTACAGATTTCAACAGGTTGCAGCCACACAGAAAGACAAAGTATAAAGCATGGTTTGAGAGCTAGTTATAGTGTTAATTCTCATAGTAAAAACCATTAAGTACACAGGTCCCAATATAGGGAGCAAGTGCACAGTGACTCCTGTTGACAATTTAACAGTTCACACTTTTATTTATGATGTCAGTAATCATCGGAGGCTCTTTTCATGAGCTGCCAAGGCTATGGAAGCCTCTTGAGTTCACAAAGTCCAACATTGTTTATACAAGGTCATAATCAAACTGGAAGTTCTCTCCTCCCTTCAGAGAAAGGTACCTCATTCTTTAATGTCTGCTTCTTTCTGCTGGAATCTCACTCACAGAGGTCTTTCTTTAAGGTCATTTTTGCCACAATGTCCTGTGTTTCCATGCCTGAACTACTCTCATGTGCTTTTTAGCCAGATCCAAATGCCTTAAGGTGTGATTCTGAGGCCAGAGTTCTGTTTACGGCATTTGTCATTCTAAGAGTCTGCTCTGTGACCTGCTTCCCATCCTGGATTGTTCTCTCCTTTTTAATTCTGCAATTATTAGCAGACACTGGTCTTATTTGTGAGCTCCCTTGACACTTAATCCTCTTTATGATCAGTTATGGACTTAAACTGATCACTTTAATTAATTAGTAAGGTGGCATTGGTACATGCCAATTTTTAGTATTTCGAGTCCCATGGCAAGTTTTAAGCTTTACCCTTAGGGGTAAATACCTGGGAGCATGTGCCAAACTGTATATCCCCTCCATCTCTTATCCCAACTCTTATTTTTTATTTCAATTTGATTTAAACGCCTAAGAATAATTCTGTGTTAAGCAAAAAGCTCAACCAATGGTATTAAGTAGAAAAAGAAAATACTAAAATGAATAAAATAGTAAGCTGTTCCTTGACAGTCATCACAAGGGCTGATCAAGTCATTGCTTCTCATAGTGTCAGTTTCACTTCTACAGTTTTCCTTTTAGATGCTCAGTTGTCACACATCAGGGAGAACATATGATATTTGTCCCTTTGGAACTGGCTTATTTCACTCAGTATGATGTTTTCCAGATTCCTCCATTTTGTTGCAAATGACCAGATTTCATTTCTTTTACGACTGTGTAGTATTCTGTAGAATACATATCACTTAATTTCTTTATTCAGTCTTCTGTGGATGGGTATTTAGGTTGATTCCATGTCTTAGCCATTCTGAATTGCGCTGCAATAAACATTGAGGTGTAGACAGCTCTTTTATTTGCCAATTTAATTCTCCTTGGGTAAACTCTAAAGAATGGAATTGCTGGGTCATGTGGTAGCGATACATTCAGATTTCTGAGGTATCTCCAAACTGTATCCATAGTGGCTTTACCAGTCTGCATTCCCACCAACAGTGGGTCATTGTGCCTTTGCCCCCACATCCTCACCATCATCTGTTGTTAGTTGATTTCTGTATGAAAGCCATTCTAACTGGAGTGCGGTGAAACCTCATTGTGGTTTTGATTTGCATTTCCCTGATGGCTAGTGATCCTGAACATTTTTTCATGTGTCTGTTGGCCATTTGGATTTCCTCTTGAAAAATGTCTATTTAGGCTCTGGCCCATCTCTTAAGTGGGTTGTCTGTTTGCTTTTGTGAAGTTTCTTGATCTCTTTGTAGATTCTGGTTATTTTTTTTTACAGGCAGAGTTAGAGAGTGAGAGAGAGAGAGACAGAGAGAAAAGTCTTCCTTTTCCGTCGGTTCACCCCCCAAATGGCTGCTACACTGGTGCACTGTGCCGATCCAAAGCAAGGAGCCAGATGCTTCCTCCTGGTCCCCCATGTGGGTGCATGGCCCAACCACTTGGTACATCCTTCACTGCCTTCCCAGGCCACAGCAGGGAGCTGGACTGGAAGAGGTGCAACTGGGACAGTACCTGGCACCCCAACTGGGAATATAACCCAGGGTGCCATCTCCACAGGCAGAAAAGTAGCCAAGTGAGCTGTGGCGCCCGCCAGATTTTGGTTATTGAACCTTTATCAGTTGCATAATTTGCAAAGATTTTCTCCCATTATTTCAGTTGCCTCTTCACTTTACTGAATATTTTTTTTTTGTTTGCAGTACCAAAACTTTTCAATTTGATGGAATCCCTGTTGTTAATTTTGGCTTTGACTGCCTATGCCACTAGAGATTTTTCCAAGAAGTCTTGCCTGTGCCTATATCTTGCAGACTTTCTCCAATGCTCTGTAATAATTTTATGGTGTTGGGTCATAGATTTAGATCTTTTATCCATGTTGAGTGGATTTTTGTGTAAGGTGTGACATAGGTATCTTGCTTCATACTTCTGCATGTGGAAATCCTGTTTTCCAAACAATATTTGTTTAAAAGACTCTCCTTGCTCCAGGAATTGGTTTTAGCTCCTTGATCAAATATAAATCAGTTGTAGATGTTTGGATTGATGTCTGGTGTTCCTATTCTGTTCTATTGCCTATCCATCTGTTTCTGTACAGTAGCATGCTGTTTTGATTATAATTGCCCTGTAGTATGTCTTGAAATCTGGTATTCTGAAGCCTCCAGCTCTGTTTTTGTTGTATAAGACTCGTTATCTATTTGAGGTTTCCTGCGCCTCAATATATGTTTCTACATGAATATCAGCAACATTTTTCTAGGTCTGATAAGAATGTGTTTGATATTTTCATTGGTATCACATTGAATCTGTAAATTGCTTTTGGAAGAATGGACATTTTGATGATACTGATTCTTCCAATCAGTGAGCATGGAATATTTTTTCCAAATTTTTGGTATCCTCTTCTAGTTCTTTAAGATTTTGTGATTCTCATTATAGAAATGTTTGACATCCTTGGTTAAGTGTTTTCCAAGGTATTTGGTTTTTTCTGGTAGCTGTTGTGAATGGGATTGACCTTAGAAGTTATTTCTCAGTTCTGGCAGTGTCTGTATACAAAGGCTGTTGATTTTTATGTATTGATTTTATATCCTGCTAATTTTTCATATTTGTCTATGAGTTCAATAGTCTCTTAGTGGAGTTCTTTGGATCCCTTAAATAAAGAGTCACGTTGTCTGCAAAGATGGATAGCTTGACATTTTCCTTCCCTTTTTGTACCCCTTTCAATTTCTTTTTCTTGACTAATGGCTTGGCTAGAAGTTCTAGTGCTACATTGAATAGCAATGGTGAGATTTGGCATCCCTGTCTGGAATTGGATCTCAGTGGAAATGCTTCCAACTATTCCCCATTCAATAGGTTGCTGGCCACGGGTTTTTCATAAATTGCCTTAATTGTGTTGAGGAATGTTCCTTCTATACACAATTTGGTTAGAGTTTTCATCATGAAATGGTTTTGTAATTTATCAAATGCATTCTCTGCATCTATTGAGATAATATATGATTTTTCTTCTGTAGTTTGTTAATGTGGTGTATCACATTGATTGATTTGTGAATGTTGAACCATCCCTGCATACAAGGATAAATTCCACTTGGTCGGGTTGAATGATCTTTCTAATTTGTTGTTGGATTATTTTGGCTTGAATTTTGTTGTGTATTTTTTGTACGTTCTTTAGAGAAATTGGTGTGTAATTCTCTTTCTCTGTTATATCTTTTTCAGGTTTAGGAATTAAGTGATGCTGGCTTTGTAGAAAGAATTTGGGAGGGTTCCCTCTCTTTCAATTGTTTTGAATAGCTTGAAAAGAATTGGAGTTATTTCTTCTGTAAATGTCTGATAGAATTCAGCAGTGAATCTCTCTTGTCCTGGGCTTCTCTCTGTTGGGAGGGCCTTTATTACTGATTGAATTTCTGACTTTGTTATGGGTCATTTTTGGTTTTCTATGTTTCTTGCTTCAATTTTTGTAGGTCGTATATGTCCAGGAATCTATCCATTTCTGACAGATTTCCCTGATTGCAGGCATACAACTCTTTGTAGAAATTTATAATGACTCTTGTTATTTCTGTGGTGTCTGTTCTTACATTTTCTTTTCATGTCTAATTTTATTGATTTGTGTCTTCTCTCTCCTTTATTTGGTTAGTTGGGCCAATGGTGAGTCAATTTTGTTTTTTTTTTTTTTTTCAAAAAATCCTTTCCACATTTTGCTTCTCTTTCGTAATTTTTTTGGATTCAATTTTGTTGATTTTCTCTCTAATCTTAATTATTTCTTTTGTCTTACTACTTTTGGGTTTGGTTTGCTGTAGTTTTGCTAGATCTTTGAGATGCATTGATAGCTCATTTATGTGGTGCCTTTCCAATTTCTTGATGTAGGCACCTATTGCTATAAACTACCTCTTAACACTGCTTTTGCTGTAGCCCATACGTTTTGATATGTTGTGTTGTTATCTTCATTGACTTCCTGAGAGTTTTTGATTTCTCTTTTGATTTGTTCTATGACCCAGTGTTCATTCAGGAGCATGCTGACATTCTCCATGTGTTTACTTATGCTCTAGAGAATCCTGAGTTGCTGATTTCCAGCTTCATTCCATTGTGGTTGGAGATGTATGGTATGATTTTGATTTGTTTTAAATTTGCTGAGACTTGCTTTTTGGCCTAATACGTGGTCTATCCTAGAGAAAGTCCCATGCACTAGTGAGAAGAATGTGTATTCTGTAACATTAGGATGAATATTTCTGTACATATCTCTTAGATCTGTTTGTTCTCTAGTGTCAATTAAATCTGCTGTTTCCTTGTTGATTTCTGTCTGGCTGATCTGTACATTGCTAAAAGTGGAGCATTGAAGCACCCAATATTATTGTATTGGAGTCTAAGTCTCCCTTTAAGTTCCTTAACATATCTTTTAAATAAACAGGTGTCATGTAATTAGGTGCATATACATTTATAATAGTTACATCTTCCTGTTGAATTGATACCTTAATCATTATATAGTGCCTCTCTTTGTCTCTCTTAACATTTTTTGTGTTAAAGTCTATTTTTTCTGCTATTAAGGTGACTACCTCAGCTCTTTTTTGGTTTCTTTTGGCATGTGATATCTTTTTTTTTTAAACTTTTATTTAATGCATATAAATTTCCAAAGTACGACTCATGGGTTACAATGGCTTCCCCCCCATACCGTCCCTCCCACCCACAACCCTCCCCTTTCCCACTCCCTCTCCCCTTCCATTCACATCAAGATTCATTTTCGATTATCTTAATATACAGAAGATCAGCTTAGTACACATTAAGTATGGATTTCAACAGTTTGCTCCCACACAGAAACATAAAGTGAAAAATAATAGATGATTTTTTTAAATGATGATGAAATCAGAGCAGACCTATTGTCATGTTTAATCCCAGTGAGAGTCAAGTTGGGAATTGATAATTTCTTTTTTTTTTTTTTACAGAGGATCAGTTTAGTATGCATTAAGTAAGGATTTCAACAGTTTGCACCCCCATAGAAACACAAAGTGAAATATATTGTTTGAGTACTCATTATAGCATTAAATCTCCATGTACAGCACATTAAGGATAGAGATCCTACATGAGGAGTAAGTGCACAGTGACTCCTGTTGTTGACTTTACCAATTGACACTCCTGTCTATGGCATCAGTAATCTCCCTATGCTCCAGTCATGAGTTTCCAAGGCTATGGAAGCCCTCTGAGTTCTCCGACTCTTATCTTGTTTAGACACGGTCATAGTCAAAGTGGAGGTTCTCTCTTCCCTTCAGAGAAAGGTACCTCCTTCTTTGATGACCTGTTCTTTCCACTGGGATCTCACTCGCAGAGATCTTTTGCCAGAGTGTCTTGGCTTTCCATGCCTGAAATACTCTCATGAGCTTTTCAGCCAGCTCCGAATGCCTTTAGGGCTGATTCTGAGGCCAGAGTGCTATTTAGGACATCTGCCATTCTATGAGTCTGCTGAGTATCTCACTTCCCATGTTGGATCACTCTCCCCATTATTTACTCCATCAGTTAGCGTTAGCAGGTACTAGACTTGTCTATGTGCTCCCTTTGACTCCCAGTCCCTTCACCATGACCAACTGTGAACTGAAACTGATCACCTGGAACAGTGAGATGGCATTGGTACATGCCACCTCGATGGGATTGAATTGGAATCCCCTGGTATGCTTCCAACTCCACCACTTGGGGCAAGTCAGCCTGAGCATGTCCCAAATTATACATCTCTTCCCTCTCCCATTCCCACCACCATGTTCAACAGGGATCACATTTCAGTTAATTTTCAACACTTAAGAATAACTGTGTATCAATTACAGATCTAAACCAGTCATATTAAGTAGAACAGATAAAAAAACTACTAAGAGGGATAATGTATTACGTTGTTCATTAACAGTCAGGGCTATGCTGATCAAGCCACCATTTCCCATAGTGTCCACCTCACTCCAACAGGTTTTCCTCTTGGTGTTCAGTCAGTCGTCACCGATCAGGGAGAACATATGGTATTTGTCCCTTTGGGACTGGCTTATTTCACTCAGCATGATGTGTTCCAGATTCCTCCATTTTGTTGCAAATGACTGGATTTCGTTGTTTCTTACTGCGGTATAGTATTCTAAAGAGTACATATCCCATAATTTCTTTATCCAGTCTATCGTTGATGGGCATTTAGGTTGGTTCCAGGTCTTAGCTATTGTGAATTGAGCTGCAATAAACATTAGGGTGCAGACCTCTTTTTTGTTTGCCAATTTAAATTCCTTTGGGTAAATTCCAAGGAGTGGGATGGCTGGGTCGAACGGTAGGGTTATCTTCAGGTTTCTGAGGAATCTCCAGACTGACTTCCATAGTGGCTTGACCAGTTTGCATTCCCACCAACAGTGGGTTAGTGTCCCTTTTTCCCCACATCCTCGCCAGCATCTGTTGTTGGTAGATTTCTGCATGTGAGCCATTCTAACTGGTGTGAGGTGAAACCTCATTGAGGTTTTGATTTGCATTTCCCTGATTGCTAATGACCTTGAACATTTTTTCATGTGCCTGTTGGCCATTTGGATTTCCTCTTTTGAAAAATGTCTATTGAGGTCCTTGGCCCATCTCTTAAGTGGGTTGTTGGTTTTCTTTTTGTGGAGTTTCTTGAGCTCTTTGTAGATTCTGGTTATTAACCCTTTGTCTGTTGCATAGTTTGCAAATATTTTTTCCCATTCTGTCGGTTGTCTTTTCACTCTCCTGACTGTTTCTTTTGCAGTACAGAAACTTCTCAATTTGATGCAATCCCAATAGTTGATTTTGGCTTTGACTGCCTGTGCCTCCCGGGTCTTTTCCAGAAATTCTTTGCCTGTGCCAATATCTTGAAGGGTTTCTCCAATGTTCTCTAGTAACTTGATGGTGTCAGGTCGTAGATTTAGGTCTTTAATCCATGTTGAGTGGAATTTTGTGTAAGGTGAAAGGTAGGGGTCTTGCTTCATGATTCTGCACGTGGAAATCCAATTTTCCCAGCACCATTTATTGAATAGACTGTCCTTGCTCCAGGAATTAGTTTTAGATCCTTGATCAAATATAAGTTGGCTGTAGATGTTTAGGTTGATTTCTGGTGTTTCAATTCTGTTCCATTGGTCTATCCATCTGTTTCTGTACCAGTACCATGCTGTTTTAATTACAACTGCCCTGTAGTATGTCCTGAAATCTGGTATTGTGATGCCTCCGGCTTTGTTTTTGTTGTACAAGATTGCTTTAGCTATTCGAGGTCTCTTGTGCCTCCATATAAATTTCAGCACCATTTTTTCCAGATCTGAGAAGAAGGTCTTCGGTATCTTGATTGGTATTGCATTGAATCTGTAAATTGCTTTTGGGAGAATGGACATTTTGATGATATTGATTCTTCCAATCCATGAGCATGGAAGATTTTTCCATTTCTTGGTATCCTCTTCTATTTCTTTCTTTAAGGTTTTGTAATTTTCATCGTAGAGATCTTTAACGTCCTTGGTTAAGTTTATTCCAAGGTATTTGATTGTTTTTGTAGCTATTGTGAATGGGATTGATCTTAGAAGTTCTTCCTCAGCCATGGCATTGTCTGTGTATACAAAGGCTGTTGATTTTTGTGCATTGATTTTATACCCTGCTACTTTGCCAAACTCTTCTATGAGTTCCAATAGTCTCTTAGTAGAGTTCTTTGGGTCCCCTAAATACAGAATCATGTCATCTGCAAAGAGGGATAGTTTGAGTTCTTCCTTCCCAATTTGTATCCCTTTAATTTCTTTTTCTTGCCTAATAGCTCTGGCTAGAACCTCCAGAACTATATTGAATAGCAGTGGTGAGAGTGGACATCCCTGTCTGGTTCCAGATCTCAGTGGAAATGCTTCCAACTTTTCCCCATTCAATAGGATGTTGGCTGTGGGTTTTTCATAGATTGCTTTGATTGTATTGAGGAATGTTCCTTCCATACTCAGTTTGCTTAGAGTTTTCATCATGAACGGGTGTTGTATTTTATCAAATGCTTTCTCAGCATCTATTGAGATAATCATATGGTTTTTCTTCTGCAGTCTGTTAATGCGGTGTATCACATTGATTGTCTTGCGCACATTAAACCATCCCTGCATACCAGGGATAAATCCCACTTGGTCTGGGTGGATGATCTTTCTGATGTGTTGTTGCATTCTATTGGCGAGAATTTTCTTGAGGATTTTTGCATCTATGTTCATCAGGGATATTGGTCTGTAATTCTCTTTCAGTGCTGCATCTTTTTCCGGCTTAGGAATTAAGGTGATGCTGGCTTCATAGAAAGAATTTGGGAGGACTCCCTCTTCTTCGATTGTTCTGAATAGTTTGAGAAGAATTGGAGTTAGTTCTTCTTTAAACGTCTGGTAGAATTCAGCAGTGAATCCATCTGGTCCTGGGCTTTTCTTTGTTGGGAGGGCCTTTATTACTGTTTCAATTTCTGTCTCAGTTATGGGTCTGTTTAGGTTTTCGATGTCTTCCTGGTTCAATTTAGGCAGGTTGCATGTGTCCAGGAATCTATCCATTTCTGATAGGTTTCCCTGTTTGCTGGCATACAAGTCCTTGTAGTAATTTCTGATGATTCTTTTTATTTCTGTGGTGTCTGTTGTTACATTTCCTTTTTCATCTCTGATTTTATTGATTTGGGTCTTTTCTCTTCTTTTTTTAGTTAGTTGGGCCAATGGGGTGTCAATTTTGTTTATTTTTTCAAAAAACCAGCTCTTCGTTTGGCTGATTTTTTGTAATGTTTTTCTTGATTCAATCCTGTTGATTTCTTCTCTGATTTTAATTATTTCTCTTCTCCTACTAGATTTGGGTCTGATTTGCTGTAGGTTTTCTAGATCCTTGAGGTGAATTGAAAGCTCATCTATTTGGTGTCTCTCCAATTTCTTGATGTAGGCACCTATTGATATAAACTTTCCTCTTAACACTGCTTTTGCTGTGTCCCATAAGTTTTGGTATGTTGTGCTGTTATCCTCATTTACTTCCAGAAAGTTTTTGATTTCTCTTTTGATTTCTTCTATGACCCATTGTTCATTCAGGAGCATGTTGTTCAATCTCCATGTGTTTGCGTATGCTCTAGGGATTCCTGAGTTGCTAATTTCCAACTTCATTCCTTTATGGTCTGAGAAGCTGCATGGTATGATTCGAATTCTTTTGAATTTGCTGAGACTTGCTTTATGGCCTAGTATGTGGTCAATCCTAGAGAAGGTTCCATGTACTGCTGAGAAGAATGTAAAATCTTTAGCTGTAGGATTGAAAGTTCTGTATATATCTGTTAGATCCATTTGGGCTATAGTGTCGTTTAAATCTACTGTATCCTTGTTGATCTTCTGACCGGATGATCTGTCTATTTCTGAGAGTGGAGTATTGAAGTCCCCCAGTACTACTGTATTGGGGTCTAAGTCTCCCTTTAAGTCCGTTAATAAATCTTTTAGATAAACTGGTGCCCTGTAGTTAGGTGCATATACATTGATAATTGTTATATCTTCCTGTTGAATTGATCCCTTAATCATGATATAGTGTCCCTCTTTGTCTCTCTTAACAGTTTTTGTGGTAAAGTTTATGTTGTCCGATATTAAGATGGCTACGCCCGCTCTTTTTTCATTTCTGTTGGCATGGTATATCTTTTTCCAGCCTTTCACTTTCAGTCTGTATGGGTCTTTGTTGGAAAGATGTGTTTCTTGTAAGCAGCAAATAGATGGGTTTTGTTCCTTAACCCAATCAGCCAATCGGTGTCTTTTAACTGGACAGTTCAGGCCATTCACGTTCAAAGTGACTAATGATAAGTGGTAACTTTGCCCTGCCATTTGCCAAAGATAAGTTCTAATATATGCTTTGAATTCCCTGTTGTCGCTCCCCCTCTTCGTGGAGGAGCAACACTGAACCCTGCGCTGTTCTTTCTGTCTGCTCGGCCCTCCCCGGGTTTGCTGCTGGTTCTTCCCGGGTTGGCTACTATCCCTTCCACCTCCGTGGAAGGGCAGTTCCCCCTGGCCACATTCCCCACTTCCGCAGGGGAGCGGCACATCGCCGGCCGGCTCTTCTCGGGGGCTGCACAGGTGTTCCTTCAGCTAGATGTTCCCCATAGATGTTCCCGGTGCATGCCGTCTCTCTCCTCCTTTATAGTCCTCCTCCGCCAATCCCAACTCGGCTGCCCACACGCCGAGTACGCTGCTCTCCTCCAATCAGGAGCAAGTCCTACAATTTATTAGTTGAACTGGAGGCAGCTGTGCGGAAGCTGTTTACTTCTCTCCCAGCGCCATATTGTGGGAGAGCAGATGCATAGAATAAGTCTTAATTCGAGTAACTCAGTCTAGTCCGGATTGCTCCCCACAGATCCCCCTTTCTTTTTATTTTTGGCGTTGATACGCGCCTGTCTTCGGTGTCCCGCGGCACACACTCTGCTCTACTTGCTAGAGTTGCTACAGGCTCTTACAAGTCCTATCAATCAGGAAAACCGAATCCGGGTCCTCTCTTCGCCATTGTGAGGAGGTTTTTAGGCGCTGATGCGTGCCTGTGTTCGGTGCCCTGCAGCGCATGCTCTGCTCTGCCCGCAGGGGCTTACAAAACCTATCAGGCAAACCGAATCCAAGCCTTCTCATTGCCTTATTGTGGGGGAGACTTATTAGTGTTGGTTCGTGCCTATCTTCGGTGACCTGCAGCTTATACTCTGGTCGAGCTGCTTGCTGGCGCTTACCGCCTTAATCAGGCAGACCGAATCCAAGCTCTCACATTGTAGTATTGTGGGGAGGCCTTATTGATGTTAATTCGTGCCTGTCTTCGGTGACCTGCGGCGCATAAGCTGCTAGCCGCCGCAGGTTCTCATCGCCTCACTAATTGGGCAGACCGAATCCAAGCTTTCTCATTGCCATGTTGAGGGGGGCCTTTCTATTTCTCTATTTCTCTATCTCCGGGCATTCCTATTTCTCCCATTTTACTTCTATCTGCCAACATTCCCATTTCTCTCACTCCACTTCCAAACTTCTGTTTCTCTTATCCCCGCAGCTTCCCGCTGCCCGCCCCGAGGCTACTTCTCGGCGGCTTCCCGGCTGAGCCGCTTCAGCCCGCGCCTCTCTCATCTGCGCAGCTTCCCGGCTTTGCGCGGCTTGGCTTCGCGCGCTCCGCGGTCTCCACGCCCTTTGCGTCTGCACCACGGCCTACGCCAGCCCCGTTCCCTATCTACTTGTGCCCCGCACGCTCTCTCTGCGCACGGCAGCCTCCGCGAGTCACACAGCGTGTAGCTTACGTGTCCGCCACTAGCATTCAATCTAAGTTCCCCGGGCTAGCCTGGCGAATTCAACCCAGCGTACGTCTCCGCCCCACAGTTTGGCTTCCCGTCCTTTGCTCCCCGGGCTAATCAGACGGATCCCAACCTGGCTCACGTTTCAGCTTCTGGTTTCAACTTTTCGCCCCCTATTCCCGGGCTAACTTGAGAATCCCAAAGTGGCTTTCGTATCCGCCTCGGCCTGCCTCCCGCGGCTTCAATTTCCCTAACATTTTTCTCTACCCGGTATGTTTCCCCAAGCTTTCCTCCAACAATACTCCTCCCTCATTTCTCCTGGCCTCTCCCCACAGTCCGCGTCCGAGTCTGTTTGTTCTAGCTTTCACTTTCGCTTTCGACCTTAGAGATTTCTCCCAGCTTCCCCCCGTAGTCCGTATCCGAGTCTATGCCTAGGCTTTCGATAGCTTCTTCCGGCACCTTTTTCGTCCGGCTTTTCCCTAGGCTGTTTGCTAGTCTCTCTCTCCGGTATTTTCCCAATTCTTCCCGTTTCTTCCCTCCTAAGTTTCATATCCGTCCTAAGTTTCCTATCCGAGCTAGGTTTCCTATCCGAGTCACGGCACCATTATGTCGCTCCCCGTCTTCATGGGGGAACGACACTAAACCCTGCCTAGGCTTCATATCCGAGTCACGGCACCATTATGTCGCTCCCCCTCTTCGTGGAGGAGCAACACTGAACCCTGCGCTGTTCTTTCTGTCTGCTCGGCCCTCCCCGGGTTTGCTGCTGGTTCTTCCCGGGTTGGCTACTATCCCTTCCACCTCCGTGGAAGGGCAGTTCCCCCTGGCCACATTCCCCACTTCCGCAGGGGAGCGGCACATCGCCGGCCGGCTCTTCTCGGGGGCTGCACAGGTGTTCCTTCAGCTAGATGTTCCCCATAGATGTTCCCGGTGCATGCCGTCTCTCTCCTCCTTTATAGTCCTCCTCCGCCAATCCCAACTCGGCTGCCCACACGCCGAGTACGCTGCTCTCCTCCAATCAGGAGCAAGTCCTACAATTTATTAGTTGAACTGGAGGCAGCTGTGCGGAAGCTGTTTACTTCTCTCCCAGCGCCATATTGTGGGAGAGCAGATGCATAGAATAAGTCTTAATTCGAGTAACTCAGTCTAGTCCGGATTGCTCCCCACACCCTGTGATCTTTTGCTGTGAGGTTTCCTTCCTTGGTTTCCTTCCTTTACCTTCTTTCATATTGATGACCGTGTTTCTGTGTTTCTGTGTGTAACACATCTTTAAGCATCTTTTGCAGGGCTGGACGAGTGGCAACAAATTCTTTCAATTTCTGTTTGCAATGAAAAGTCTTTATTTCACCTTCATTCACAAATGATAGCTTTGCAGGATATAATATTCTGGGCTGGCAGTTGTTCTCTCTTAGTACCTGGGCTATATCTCGCCATTCCCTCCTAGCTTTTAGAGTTTCTGATGAGAAGTCAGCTGTGAGTCTGATTGGAGATCCTCTGAGAGTAATCTGACATTTCTCTCTTGCACATTTTAGGATCTTTTCTTTATGTTTCACTGTGGAGAGTTTGATTACAACGTGTCGTGGTGAGGATCTCTTTTGGTCGTGTTTATTAGGGGTTCTGTGGGCTTCCTGTACTAGGATTTCTCTGTCCTTCTCCAAACCTGGGAAATTTTCTGCTAATATCTCACTAAAAAGGCCTTCTAATCCTTTCTCTCTCTCCATGCCTTCAGGAACTCCTAGAACCCGAATGTTGGGTTTTTTAATAGTATCCTGAAGATTCCCGACAATATGTCTCAGATTTCTAATTTCCTCTTCTTTTCTTTGGTCTGACTGTATCCTTTCCTGTTCTCTGTCTTCTAAGTCCTATATTCTCTCTTCTGCTTCACCCATTCTGTTTGTAAGTCTCTCTATTGTGTTTTTCATTTGATCTATTGAATTCTTCACTTCAGTCACTATCACAGTTTCCTGTTGTACTAGTTGTTTCGTTTTTTTCCAACCTTTCACTTTCAGTCTGCATGCATCTTTGTTGGGAAGATGTGTTTCTTGTAAGCAGCAAATAGATGGGTTTTGTTTTTTTAATCCATTCAGCCAGTCTGTGTCTTTTATTTTAAGCTTTTATTTAATGAATATAAATTTCTGAAGTACAGCTTATGGATTACAATGGTTCCCCCCTATAACTTTCCTCCCACCTGCAACCCTCCTCTCTCCCACTCCCTCTCCCCTTCCATTCACATCAAGCTTCATTTTCAATTATCTTTATATGCAGAACATCAATTTAGCATATATTAAGCAAATATTTCAACAGTTTACACCCACACAGTAATACAATGTGTAAAATACTGTTTGAGCACTAGTTATAGCATTAAATCAAAATGTACAGCACATTTAGGACAGAGATCCTACATGATGAGAAAGTGCACAGTGACTTCTGTGGTTGACTTAACAAATTGAAATCGTTGTTCATGGCATTAGTAATCACCCTCGGCTCTTGTCATGAGTTGGCAAGGCTATGGAGGCTTTTTCAGTTTTCCGACTCTGATCATATTTAGACAAAGCCATAGTCAAAGTGGAAGTTCTCTCTCGCTTCAGAGAAAGGTACCTCCTTCTTTGATGACCTGTTCTTTCCACTGGGATCTCTAGAGAGTGCAGCTCTGATAAGTAGTGACTTTGCCCTGCCATGTTCCCAAAGATATTTCTTATATATAGTTTGAACTTCCCGTGATCCCTTACTGCAAGGTTTCCTTCCTTTACCCTCTTTCTGTTGATGACTGTGTTTCTGTGTTTCTGTTTGTAAAACATCTTCAGCATCCTTTGCAGGGATGGATGAGTGGTGACACATTCATTTGTTTGTTATGAAAGGCTTTTATTTCATCTTTATTCCCAAATGAGACCTTTGCAGGGTAGAATATAATAGGATGACTGTATTTTCTCTACGTCTTGGGCTATATCTCACCATTCTCTCCCAGCTTGCAGGGTTTCTGATTAGAAGTCTGATGTGAATCTAATTGGAGATCCTTGAAAGTAATCAGGCATTTCTCTTTTGCACATTTTAGAATCTTTTTCCTAGGCTTCACTGTGGTGAGTTTGATTACAATGTGTTGTTTTGATGATCTTTTCTGGTCATGTCTGTTGGAAGTTCACTAGTATTTTGCTTATAAAAGGCCTTCTAACACTTCCTCTCTCTCCATAACTTCAGAAATACTAGAACCCAAAATCTTGTTTTTTTTTTTATATATTGTATCCTATAGATTCTCAACAATATGTTTTAGATTTCTAATTTTCTCTTGCAGACTTTAGCTAGACTGTATACTTTTCTGGGCTCTGTCTTCTAAGTCTGATATTCTCTCTTCTGCCTGATTTGGATTTTAAGGTTCTGAAATGCATTTTTATTTGTTCTGTTGAATTCTTCATTTTCATTTTGTTTTCTCTTCAATATCTTGATTTCATGTTCTATTGAGTTTTTTAATTTCATTTTTATTCCTCTGTATAAATTAAATAGGCAAACAAAAAAGCTGTCTGCACATTAATGTCTATTGGAGCTCAATTCACAATAGCTAAGACCTGGAACCAACCCAAATGCCCATCAACAGTAGACTGGATAAAGAAATTATGTTTTTTTTTTTTTCCGGCAAGATGGCGGAATAGGAAGGGAGCACACTGATAGTCTGGGGATAGATAGTTTAATAAAAGTGGAGATACTGCAGGTTCAAGGAAGAGTAGGGGAGGAAACAGCAGAAGAAACTCTTCCGGAATGCGTGACTCACAGTGGACCTCCGTGGAGAGCGTGGGAGCCCACAGTTCGGGACACCAGCGGCAGACTCAACACACCAGCGCTGGAACGCGAGGTGAGCCGAACCTCAATAGCCCGAGACACCGGCAGGCAAGCGGAGAGAGGAGATTAGAGGGAACGACCCCCGGGGGGGGGAAGTTCACAAGGCTAACTGGAAGAGAGAGAGAGACAGAGAAAAAAAAAAGGGTGACTAGTATGGACACGGGTTTCTCTCTCTCTGCTCACCTCTCAAGGGCGAGCAAGACAAAGAGCAGGCACCATCTTGGACATACGTCATAAGCAGAGTGACCTCAGGTCTGCACCGGCCCTGAGCCTAGCAGAAAAACCTGACTCTGGGCAGGGCAAATTAACAGGAGATTAGGAGCCAGTAAATTTGTGGTGCTACTGAACTGAGACTGTGAAAAAAGAGACGGTGGGGGAGAGAACTCACGGAATTCACGTGAGCACTCTCCAGAGACGCTACAATTCCGTAACTTTGGCAACCCAGTGGGAGGCTGAAGGAGAATTTGAGCCCACTCTGAGGGCCGAACAGATTCCCTGTGGGGATCTTGGGAAAGAGCTTCTGATCTCTGGCTCCTGTGGGTATATCATTTGCCTGCTAACTACCTCCAACTTCGTTCAGCTGTGCGGAATTACTTCCCTTTTGAATCAAAAAAAAAAAAAGAAAGAAAGAGAGAGAGAGAGATTTACCACGCCTAACCTGGGAGTGTCACCTTTGGCACACCAAACAGAGCTCTCAGGCCACACCCATCTCAAGCCCTAAGGCTACATCAAAAACAGATAGTCCACTTAATCTAGAGTCATAGTATAACAAGAAAAAGCACCACAGTGAAGAAACCAAATATCTCCAATATGACAAATAACAAACGCAAAAACCAAGGTAATAAAAACAAGGAAGTCACCATGAAGCCCTCAAATGAAAAAGACACCCCAATTCAAGATTATGAAGATGATGACATAGAAGAAATGCAAGAAGCAGATCTCAAAAAATTGATAAGAACATTAAGAAGTTCTCAAAAACAAATTCTTGAACTACAGAAATCCTTAATGGACAAGATAGAAAATCTCTCTCGTGAAAATGAAATATTAAGGAGGAATCAAAATGAAACGAAACAACTAGTACAACAGGAAACTGTGATAGTGACTGAAGTGAAGAATTCAATAGATCAAATGAAAAACACAATAGAGAGACTTACAAACAGAATGGGTGAAGCAGAAGAGAGAATATAGGACTTAGAAGACAGAGAACAGGAAAGGATACAGTCAGACCAAAGAAAAGAAGAGGAAATTAGAAATCTGAGACATATTGTCGGGAATCTTCAGGATACTATTAAAAAACCCAACATTCGGGTTCTAGGAGTTCCTGAAGGCATGGAGAGGGAGAAAGGATTAGAAGGCCTTTTTAGTGAGATATTAGCAGAAAATTTCCCAGGTTTGGAGAAGGACAGAGAAATCCTAGTACAGGAAGCTCACAGAACCCCTAATAAACACGACCAAAAGAGATCCTCACCACGACACGTTGTAATCAAACTCTCCACAGTGAAACATAAAGAAAAGATCCTAAAATGTGCAAGAGAGAAACGTCAGATTACTCGCAGAGGATCTCCAATCAGACTCACAGCTGACTTCTCATCAGAAACCCTACAAGCTAGGAGGGAATGGCGAGATATAGCCCAGGTACTAAGAGAGAACAACTGCCAGCCCAGAATATTATATCCTGCAAAGCTATCATTTGTGAATGAAGGTGAAATAAAGACTTTTCATTGCAAACAGAAATTGAAAGAATTTGTTGCCACTCGTCCAGCCCTGCAAAAGATGCTTAAAGATGTGTTACACACAGAAACACAGAAACACGGTCATCAATATGAAAGAAGGTAAAGGAAGGAAACCTCACAGCAAAAGATCACAGGGAATTCAAAGCATATATTAGAACTTATCTTTGGCAAATGGCAGGGCAAAGTTACCACTTATCATTAGTCACTTTGAACGTGAATGGCCTGAACTGTCCAGTTAAAAGACACCGATTGGCTGATTGGGTTAAGGAACAAAACCCATCTATTTGCTGCTTACAAGAAACACATCTTTCCAACAAAGATCCATACAGACTGAAAGTGAAAGGCTGGAAAAAGATATACCATGCCAACAGAAATGAAAAAAGAGCGGGCGTAGCCATCTTAATATCGGACAACATAAACTTTACCACAAAAACTGTTAAGAGAGACAAAGAGGGACACTATATCATGATTAAGGGATCAATTCAACAGGAAGATATAACAATTATCAATGTATATGCACCTAACTACAGGGCACCAGTTTATCTAAAAGATTTATTAACGGACTTAAAGGGAGACTTAGACCCCAATACAGTAGTACTGGGGGACTTCAATACTCCACTCTCAGAAATAGACAGATCATCCGGTCAGAAGATCAACAAGGATACAGTAGATTTAAACGACACTATAGCCCAAATGGATCTAACAGATATATACAGAACTTTCAATCCTACAGCTAAAGATTTTACATTCTTCTCAGCAGTACATGGAACCTTCTCTAGGATTGACCACATACTAGGCCATAAAGCAAGTCTCAGCAAATTCAAAAGAATTCGAATCATACCATGCAGCTTCTCAGACCATAAAGGAATGAAGTTGGAAATTAGCAACTCAGGAATCCCTAGAGCATACGCAAACACATGGAGATTGAACAACATGCTCCTGAATGAACAATGGGTCATAGAAGAAATCAAAAGAGAAATCAAAAACTTTCTGGAAGTAAATGAGGATAACAGCACAACATACCAAAACTTATGGGACACAGCAAAAGCAGTGTTAAGAGGAAAGTTTATATCAATAGGTGCCTACATCAAGAAATTGGAAAGACACCAAATAGATGAGCTTTCAATTCACCTCAAGGATCTAGAAAACCTACAGCAAATCAGACCCAAATCTAGTAGGAGAAGAGAAATAATTAAAATCAGAGAAGAAATCAACAGGATTGAATCAAGAAAAACATTACAAAAAATCAGCCAAACGAAGAGCTGGTTTTTTGAAAAAATAAACAAAATTGACACCCCATTGGCCCAACTAACTAAAAAAAGAAGAGAAAAGACCCAAATCAATAAAATCAGAGATGAAAAAGGAAATGTAACAACAGACACCACAGAAATAAAAAGAATCATCAGAAATTACTACAAGGACTTGTATGCCAGCAAACAGGGAAACCTATCAGAAATGGATAGATTCCTGGACACATGCAACCTGCCTAAATTGAACCAGGAAGACATCGAAAACCTAAACAGACCCATAACTGAGACAGAAATTGAAACAGTAATAAAGGCCCTCCCAACAAAGAAAAGCCCAGGACCAGATGGATTCACTGCTGAATTCTACCAGACGTTTAAAGAAGAACTAACTCCAATTCTTCTCAAACTATTCAGAACAATCGAAGAAGAGGGAGTCCTCCCAAATTCTTTCTATGAAGCCAGCATCACCTTAATTCCTAAGCCGGAAAAAGATGCAGCACTGAAAGAGAATTACAGACCAATATCCCTGATGAACATAGATGCAAAAATCCTCAAGAAAATTCTCGCCAATAGAATGCAACAACACATCAGAAAGATCATCCACCCAGACCAAGTGGGATTTATCCCTGGTATGCAGGGATGGTTTAATGTGCGCAAGACAATCAATGTGATACACCGCATTAACAGACTGCAGAAGAAAAACCATATGATTATCTCAATAGATGCTGAGAAAGCATTTGATAAAATACAACACCCGTTCATGATGAAAACTCTAAGCAAACTGAGTATGGAAGGAACATTCCTCAATACAATCAAAGCAATCTATGAAAAACCCACAGCCAACATCCTATTGAATGGGGAAAAGTTGGAAGCATTTCCACTGAGATCTGGTACCAGACAGGGATGCCCACTCTCACCACTGCTATTCAATATAGTTCTGGAGGTTCTAGCCAGAGCTATTAGGCAAGAAAAAGAAATTAAAGGGATACAAATTGGGAAGGAAGAACTCAAACTATCCCTCTTTGCAGATGACATGATTCTGTATTTAGGGGACCCAAAGAACTCTACTAAGAGACTATTGGAACTCATAGAAGAGTTTGGCAAAGTAGCAGGGTATAAAATCAATGCACAAAAATCAACAGCCTTTGTATACACAGACAATGCCATGGCTGAGGAAGAACTTCTAAGATCAATCCCATTCACAATAGCTACAAAAACAATCAAATACCTTGGAATAAACTTAACCAAGGACGTTAAAGATCTCTACGATGAAAATTACAAAACCTTAAAGAAAGAAATAGAAGAGGATACCAAGAAATGGAAAAATCTTCCATGCTCATGGATTGGAAGAATCAATATCATCAAAATGTCCATTCTCCCAAAAGCAATTTACAGATTCAATGCAATACCAATCAAGATACCGAAGACCTGCTTCTCAGATCTGAAAAAAATGGTGCTGAAATTTATATGGAGGCACAAGAGACCTCGAATAGCTAAAGCAATCTTGTACAACAAAAACAAAGCCGGAGGCATCACAATACCAGATTTCAGGACATACTACAGGGCAGTTGTAATCAAAACAGCATGGTACTGGTACAGAAACAGATGGATAGACCAATGGAACAGAATTGAAACACCAGAAATCAACCCAAACATCTACAGCCAACTTATATTTGATCAAGGATCTAAAACTAATTCCTTGAGCAAGGACAGTCTATTCAATAAATGGTGCTGGGAAAATTGGATTTCCACGTGCAGAATCATGAAGCAAGACCCCTACCTTACACCTTACACAAAAATCCACTCAACATGGATTAAAGACCTAAATCTACGACCTGACACCATCAAGTTACTAGAGAACATTGGAGAAACCCTTCAAGATATTGGCACAGGCAAAGAATTTCTGGAAAAGACCCGGGAGGCACAGGCGGTCAAAGCCAAAATTAACTATTGGGATTGCATCAAATTGAGAAGTTTCTGTGCTGCAAAAGAAACAGTCAGGAGAGTGAAAATACAACCGACAGAATGGGAAAAAATATTTGCAAACTATGCAACAGATAAAGGGTTAATAACCAGAATCTACAAAGAGCTCAAGAAACTCCACAAAAAGAAAACCAACAACCCACTTAAGAGATGGGCCAAGGACCTCAATAGACATTTTTCAAAAGAGGAAATACAAATGGCCAACAGGCACATGAAAAAATGTTCAAGGTCATTAGCAATCAGGGAAATGCAAATCAAAACCACAATGAGGTTTCACCTCACCCCGGTTAGAATGGCTCGCATGCAGAAATCTACCAACAACAGATGCTGGTGAGGATGTGGGGAAAAAGGGACACTAACCCACTGTTGGTGGGAATGCAAACTGGGAAGCCACTATGGAAGTCAGTCTGGAGATTCCTCAGAAACCTGAAGATAACCCTACCGTTCGACCCAGCCATCCCACTCCTTGGAATTTACCCAAAGGAATTTAAATTGGCAAACAAAAAAGAGGTCTGCACCCTAATGTTTATTGCAGCTCAATTCACAATAGCTAAGACCTGGAACCAACCTAAATGCCCATCAACGATAGACTGGATAAAGAAATTATGGGATATGTACTCTTTAGAATACTATACCGCAGTAAGAAACAACGAAATCCAGTCATTTGCAACAAAATGGAGGAATCTGGAACACATCATGCTGAGTGAAATAAGCCAGTCCCAAAGGGACAAATACCATATGTTCTCCCTGATCGGTGACGACTGACTGAACACCAAGAGGGAAACCTGTTGGAGTGAGGTGGACACTATGGGAAATGGTGGCTTGATCAGCATAGCCCTGACTGTTAATGAACAACGTAATACATTATCCCTCTTAGTAGTTTTTTTTATCTGTTCTACTTAATATGACTGGTTTAGATCTGTAATTGATGCACAGTTATTCTTAAGTGTTGAAAATTAACTGAAATGTGATCCCTGTTGAACATGGTGGTGGGAATGGGAGAGGGAAGAGATGTATAATTTGGGACATGCTCAGGCTGACTTGCCCCAAGTGGTGGAGTTGGAAGCATACCAGGGGATTCCAATTCAATCCCATCGAGGTGGCATGTACCAATGCCATCTCACTGTTCCAGGTGATCAGTTTCAGTTCACAGTTGGTCATGGTGAAGGGACTGGGAGTCAAAGGGAGCACATAGACAAGTCTAGTACCTGCTAACGCTAACTGATGGAGTAAATAAAGGGGAGAGTGATCCAACATGGGAAGTGAGATACTCAGCAGACTCATAGAATGGCAGATGTCCTAAATAGCACTCTGGCTTCAGAATCAGCCCTAAAGGCATTCGGAGCTGGCTGAAAAGCTCATGAGAGTATTTCAGGCATGGAAAGCCAAGACACTCTGGCAAAAGATCTCTGCGAGTGAGATCCCAGTGGAAAGAACAGGTCATCAAAGAAGGAGGTACCTTTCTCTGAAGGGAGGAGAGAACCTCCACTTTGACTATGACCTTGTCTAAACAAGATAATAGTCGGAGAACTCAGATGGCTTCCATAGCCTTGGAAACTCATGACTGGTGCATAGGGAGATTACTGATGCCATAGACAGGAGTGTCAATTGGTAAAGTCAACAACAGGAGTCACTGTGCACTTACTCCTCATGTAGGATCTCTATCCTTAATGTGCTGTACATGGAGATTTAATGCTATAACGAGTACTCAAACAATATATTTCACTTTGTGTTTCTATGGGGGTGCAAACTGTTGAAATCCTTACTTAATGCATACTAAACTGATCCTCTGTAAAAAAAAAAAAAAGAAATTATCAATTCCCAACTTGACTCTCACTGGGATTAAACATGACAATAGGTCTGCTCTGATTTCATCATCATTTAAAAAAAATCATCTATTATTTTTCACTTTATGTTTCTGTGTGGGAGCAAACTGTTGAAATCCATACTTAATGTGTACTAAGCTGATCTTCTGTATATTAAGATAATCGAAAATAAATCTTGATGTGAATGGAAGGAGAGAGGGTGTTGGAAATGGGAGGGTTGTGGGTGGGAGGGATGGTATGGGGGGGAAGCCATTGTAATCCATAAGTCGTACTTTGGAAATTCATATTCATTAAATAAAAGTTTAAAAAAAATAAAAAAAATAAAAAAAAGAAAAGAAATTATGGGACATGTACTCTATAGAATACTATCCAGCAGTCAAAAACAACAGAATCCGGTCATTTGCAACACGATGGAGGAATCTGGAAAACATTATGCTCAGTGAATTAAGCAAGTCCCAAATGGACAAATATCATATGTTCTCCCTGATCTGTGACAACTAACTGAGCACCAAAGGGGAAACCTGTTGAAGTAAAATGGACCCTATGAGAAACAGTGACTTTATCAGCTCTTGTCCTGACTGTTGATGTACAATGTAATACTTTATGCATTTTAGTATTTATTGTTCTGGTACTACTGGTTGAACTCTGTAATTAACACACAATTATTCTTAGGTATTTAAATTTTAACTGAAGAGTGAGCCTTGTTAAATATAAGAGTGGGAATAAGAGAGGGAGGAGATGTACAATTTGGGACATAATCAATCAGACTTGCCCTAAATGGTGGAGTTAGAAATGTGCCACGGGATTCCAATTCAATCCCATCAAGGTGGCATGTACCAATGCCATCTCACTAGTCCAAGTGATCAACTTAAGTTCACAATTGATCACACTGCTAGGTCTAAGAGTCAAAGGGATCACATAAACAAGAGTAGTGTCTGCTAATACTAGCTGACAGAATCAAAAAGGGAGAGAATGATCCAACATGAGAAGCTGGATACACAGCAGACTCATTGAATGGTAGAGGTCCTAAGTAGCACTCTGACCTCAAAATCAGCATTAAGGCATTCGGACGTGGCTGAACTGCCCATGAGAGTATTTTAGGCATGGAAAGCCAAGACACTCTGGGAAAAAAAGAAAACCTAAATGAAAGATCTCTGTGAGTGAGATTGCAGTGGAAAGATTGGGGCCATCAAAGAAAGAGATACCTTTCTCTGAAGGGAGGAGAGAACTTCCACTTTGACTATGACCCTGTCAGAATAAGATCGAAGTTGGTGAACCCAAAATGCTTCCATAGCCTTGGCAGCTCATGACAAGAGCCTAGGGAGATCACTGACACCATGAAGAAGAGTGTCAATTTGTTAAGTCAACAACAGGAGTCACTGTGTACTTTCTTCTCATGTGGGATCTGTCCTTAGTGTGCTGTCCAATGTGAAGTAATGCTATAACTAGTACTGAAACTGTATTTTTACACTTTGTGTTTCTGTGTGGGTGTAAACTGATGAAATCTTTACTTAATATATACTGAATCGATCTTCTGTATATAAAGATAATTGAAAATGAATCTTGATGTGAATGGAATGGGAGAGGGAGCGGGAGATGGGAGGGGTGCGAGTGGGAGGGAAATTATGGGGGGGGAGCCTATGTAATCCATAATCTGTACTTTGGTAATTTATATTTACTTAATAAAAAATAAGAATAGAATTTTAATTTCTTGAGAGATTTTCTTTCATGTTCTCCATGGATTTTAGTAGTCCCTGCTTTTGCTTTTGATACTTCTGTATAATCTTATCATCAATTTTTGGAATTCTATTTTTTGCATTTCTTCTATCTCATTATCTTCATAATCTTGTAGTGAAGTGTTCTGTTCTTTTGGGAGCATGATGTTGTCTTCCTTATTCTTGTCTCTTGGGTTGTTGCATTTGTTGTTAAGCATTTGTGGAGGTACTCCTTGGTTTCTTCTTTTTTCCCCACTTTGGAAGCTTACTCTATAGATAAGTGGAATGTCTGCTTTCAGTGAATGTCTAGAGGCTTGTAGTGGATGTAGCCAGAGATCTGTGTTCAGTTCTCTAGCGTTAAGGGCATGCCTAAGTTGATACTTTCAGGTTTAACATGGTAAATCTTCACTCTTTTTTAATCAGAAGGGAATTATTTCTGCTCAGCTGAACTCTTCTCCTTGATGGAGTCCAGTGCCTGAGCACTAGCCAAAGTGGATATAATATTCCTCTGCTCTGTCCCAAGAACCGCACAAAGGATCTGTGAAATCCTCAGTATAAGTTAAGATTTTCCAGCAATGACTCTCACCAGGTGTCCAGGACTTCTGGAGCTTGTTGTGTCCCACAGAGACTGCTCAAAGTCTCATCCACACCATGAGTTCTCCCCCACACCCTCATTTTTTTCCACAGTCCCGGTTCTGAGGCTTCACACATTCACAAGCTCCTAACCTTCTGTAATTTCTCCCCACTGGAGTCAGGAATCTCCATTTGGCTGATTGCCGGGCACAGAAATGAGCTGGTGCAGCTGTTATGTATGTCCAAATTGGCGCCTGCTCTATTGGCTTGTATGGCTTTGTAAGGTGATCAGAGAGAAATGTGTTCATACTCTCCTTTTTTTTTTTCTCTCTAGTTAGGCAGGTGCACTTCCCCTCACATAGCTGCAAACCTCACTTCCTCTAGGATCTTCCTTCTGCTTTTTCACCAGAGTCTCAGGCTACTGCTGTCTTGTCTCACCTCACTTTGCAGCGATGGTGCATAGGCTTTTGGATATTGGAGTCCTGAGCCATGGGTGCCCATGCCCTCCATGTAGTAGAGTTTCCTCTGCCTTTTTTTCACAACTCTTCCCCAAGACTACCACTTTTTTCAAACTATTTTCCCCTGGGCTAGAGAAATAAGCTCCCTCCCTATTCTGCTATCTTGTAACCACCACTGGCTTGCCAATAGGTTTCTTCTAAAGGGCATTTGTAGATTGGCAGCAACAGCAAGCAGAAAGTAAGGTCACTGTGTACTTCCTACCTCCTGTTAGCAGGTGGCTTCCTCTATGACCAACATCATGCATGGAGAGCATGTTGGCTACAGCTAAAGAACAACATTCGCAATGATCATCACCGAAAGCCACAACCCCATGGGATACCTGGATTCTCAGATATCTTATATCTACTTGGCTCAGTTTTGGTAGGTTATATGTATCCACCCATAAAGAATTTTTAAAATTTTTTCTTTTTCCTTGTTAATATAAATTAGTGATGTCTATTATATCTGTGATATGCATTGTAGTTTCCCCTTTGATTTTATTTACTTGAACCTAGTTTTTATAACCTAGTGAAAGGATTGTTTCTTCTATTAAAAAACAAAATGTTTATTTAGCTTATCTTTAATGTTAACATTCCATTTATGACCTATGCTATTAATTTCATCTTGTATTTGGCTTATTCTTGTTTTCTAGGACTCTTGAGATGGATACTTAGTTTGTTGATTGGAAATCTTTCTGTTTAGATGTTTGGCCATGGCAATGTCTGTGTATAGAAAGGCTATTGACTTTTGTGTGTTAATATTATATTCTGCTACTTTAACAAAGTTTTTTATGAATTGTAATCATCTACTAGTGGACTCTTTTGGCTTCCCTATATTGAGAACCATGTCATTTTCAAATAGAAATATCTGAATTCCCACTTTTTAATTTGTATCCCTTTGATTTCCTCTCTTATCTAATGGTTATGTCTAAAACTTCAAGGTGTATATTGTTTGTCTTTTTAAACAATAAAATTATGAACTGAATAAATAGAAACATACATGATGAGGCAACAGAGGTATAGGACTAAATATTTTTAATGATGGATCTGAAATGACTAGTGTTTGTGGCACATACTAGTTTGCAGTGGGATTGGCCACTGCTTGCAATGCTGGCCCTCTCTATTGTAGTGTTACTTTGTGTATATTCTATTAATGAACCTGGGAAGGCAATGGAACATGACCCAAATGCTTTGGAATGTTGCCATATAGCAGATGTAAATAAAATTACTTGCTCCTGGCTCTGTCCTCGCCAAAACCTGTATATTTTAGCATCTTGGGAAGTGAGCCAAGAAAAAGATGCTTCATGTGTCTGTGTCTCTGTTTTTGTCTTTCATTTCTCTGCCTTTCAAATAATTAGATATTTAAAAAGAAAAGGCTAAATTCAGTTAATAATCCTTGAGGTTATTTTTATTAGCTAGACTCACTCTTTGCTCATCACTCCCTTTATTTATACCACTTGGACTGTATAATCTTCTGTATTAAGGACAAATTCATCACTACAGCTTGCTTATTGACTCAGAAGAGTCAGACAAAGGAGTGGCTTATGATTAGCCAATTTTTGGTGAATATGATGTTTACAATTTTTCTCATATTGGAGTTTTCCTTGGAAACTATATCTCCATTCCCAGAAGGAACAACTCCTGTTGGCAGAGGTGTGTGATGAACAAAGAGAGCAAATTCCTGGAAACGACATATAAACTCACAAATTCCATGGTGCTGAGCTAGCTCATTAATCCCTGAAATTTCATTTTTATCTCAAGCAATATGAAATTGACACCTATTTTTCATCATGTACTAGTTTCTGAGCTCTGAGATGAGGGAACCTAGGCTTGGAAGCTCAAGTTTAAGGTTCCCACATTTTTAGAATATCACTTAGGACAATGGCAGTATAGAGAAAACACAGGAATTTGAACAGGGAAAGTCCTATCTGTGCAATAAAGGAAACCAGGGAGCGGTTGTGGGCCTAAAACCAGTACACTGTCTTACTCCCACTGAAGTTCACATTAGCCATGGCCATTCCCTGTTAGAGAAGAACATCAGTGGCAGTAGAGGCTCTATGGAATTCTTGTGTTGATATCTTGCATGATTTATAGAAGAAACTAGCGAACAGAGAAAGTGAAGATCTGACTCTCAGAGCAATAAATAAAGATCTGATAGATCATCAGATAAATGTATAGAGAAATGGATTTCAAGAGTTTTGGAACTTTTGTTTTGTGCAATGAATTTAAATGCACCCACAGTAAGACTCATTCTTTTATTCTAGTAATTGTACTATAGTAGTTTTCTGAATTCTGGAATATTACCCATGAATACACACTAATTATTTGATTAGGTCACAGCAAATATCTTTTGATAATTAGATATAAGTTGCCATAGGAATATTAGCTTCTTGTTTAAGTATTTTAAAGTAGAATAGTATCCTGTTTTCCATATTTTATACATGTATCTGTAACAAGCAGATATGTGTTTAGAAATACAGCATAATTATCAGAATTGAAAACAAAAGGAAAGCAAATAATAATCATCATATAACCTGTTCCCACATTTGAATTTATCCATTTTTAACGTTTATTTAGTAAGTATAAATTTCTAAATACAGTTTATGGATTACAATGCCTTCCCCCATAGCTTCCCTCCCACCTACAGCCCTCCCATCTCCTGCTACCTCTCCCATTCCATTCACATCAAGATTCACTTTCAATTATCTTTAGGTACAGATCAATTTAGTCTATATTAAGTACAGATTTCAACAGTTTGCACCCACACAGAACAATTAAGTGTAAAATACTGCTTGAGTACTAATTATAGCATTAATTCACATTGAACAACACATAAAGGACAGAGATCTACATGAGGAGTAAGTACACAGTGACTCCTGTTAACTTAAAAAATTGACACTCTTGTTAAAGGCATCAGTAATCTCCCTAGGCTCTACTCATGAGTTGCCAAGGCTATGGAAGCCTTTTGAGTTCACTGCCTTCGATCTTATGTCAACAAGGTCATAGTCAAAGTGGAAGTTCTCTCCTCCCTTCAGAGAATGGTACCTCCTTCTTTGATGGCCCTGTTTTTTCCACTGGGATCTCACTCACAGAGATCTTTCCTATAGGGTTTTTTTTTTTTTTTTTGCCAGAGTGTCTTGGCTTTCCATGCCTAAAATACTCTCATGGGCTCTTCAACCAGGTACAAATGCCTTAAGGGCTGATTCTGAGGCCAGGGTGCTGTTTAGGACATCTGCCTTTCTAAGTCTGCTGTGTATCCCGCTTCCCATGTTGGATCGTTCTCTCCCTTTGTAATTCTATCAGTAGTAATAGCAGACACTACTCTTGTTTATGTGATCCCTTTGACTCGTAGGCCTATCATATGATCAATTGTGAACTGAAGTTGATCACTTGGACTAGTGAGATGGCATTGGTACATGTCACCATGATGGGATTGAATTGGAATCCTGTGGCATGTTTCTAACTCCACCATTTGGGGCAAGTCCGATTGAGCATGTCCCAAATTGTACATCTCCTCCCTCTCTTATTCCCACTATTACATTTAACAGAGATCACTTTTCAGTTGAATTTAAATACCTAAGAATAATTGTGTGTTAATTAAAGAGTTCAACCAATAGTTTTAAGTACATCAGAAAAGTTCTTAAAGTGATAAAGTTTTAACTTGTAGATCAACAGTAAGGACAAGAGCTGATCAAGTCACTGTTTCTTATAGTATCCATTTCACTTCACCATGTTTCCTTTTTGGTGCTCAGTTATTTGTCACCAATCAGGGAGAACCTATGATATTTGTCCCTTTGGGACTTGCTTAATTCCCTGAGCATGATGTTTTCCAGATTCCTCCATTTTGTTGTAAATGATCGGATTTCATTGTTTTTGACTGCTGGATAGTATTCTATAAAGTACATGCCCCATAATTTCTTTATCCAGTCTACTGTTGATGGGCATTTGGGTTGATTCCAGGTTCCAGCTATTGTGAATTGAGCTGAAATAAGAATTCATCTATTTTTAACACATGCCTTTCAACTATGAGTTTGAAACCCTAAAATTTAACCACTAGAGTTCCACTTCGTTAGTGTGTGGTTGAAGATGAATTCTTTTGCATCGTGCATTTTATCTTGAGAGTGAAGCAATTACTGAGGAAACATACAAATCATTCTTCTTGCTTCTTTTTATATCTGAGAGAAACATTTTATTTAATGAGTACAAATCTCATCAGTACAACTTTAGGAATATAGTGATTCTTCTCACTATGCTGCCCTCCCTCCTCCACTCTCACCCCACTCCTCCTCCCTTGCTCATTCCACGTTCCATTATCCTTTAAGATACATTTTTGTTTAGCTTTATACATAGAAGACCAACTTTTACAAAGTAGATTTCAACAATTTACACATACGAACAAACACACACAGAAAAACACACACACACAAACTGAGAACTAGTTTTACAGTTAATTCTCATAATACAGTTCATTGCGGACAAAAGTCCTTTATGGAGAGTATGTGCACAGTGACTCCTGTTGTTAATTTAACAAATAACACTCTTATGTATGATATCAGTGATCACCCAAAACTCTTGTCGTGAGCTGCCTAGGTTATAGAAGCTACAAAGGCTATAGTAGCCTCTGTATCCAAAATCTGTATCAGTATCTAGACAAGTCCACAAGGAAAGTTGAAGTACTCTCCACCTGTCAGACAAAAGTACATCCTTCTTTTATGGCCACTTCTTTCCACTGGGGTCTCTCTCACAGAGATCCTTTAGGTAGAACATTTTTTTACCACATTGTCTTGGCTTTTGATGCTTGAATTGCTCTCATGTTACTTTAACCTGACCAGAATGGCTTATGGGCTGATTCTGAGGATAGAGTGTTATTTAATGTGATTCTCATTCTATGTGTCTGCTCTGTGTACTGCTTCCCATGTTGGAATATTCTCTACTTTAAAATTCCATTTATTATTACCAGACATTTCATATTATTTATATGATCCATTTAACATGTAACCCTATCTATATTAATAATTTAACACTTAATATGTTCACTTTAACAATTAAGATGACATTTTTTACTATCTAGTTTGATGGGATTTGAGGTACCATACAACAATTTTAAACTGTACCTTTAGAAGTAATCTGTAGGAAAGTATGCAGGACAATAGAGCTTCCTCTTCCTGTGTTATTCCAAACATTATGCTTAATGAGATTTATTTTCAATTGACTTTATAAACCTCCACTGTGATATGGCCTTGACTAAACAAGTTCAGTGTTGGTGAACTCAAGGGGCTCCCATAGCCTAGACAGCTCATGGCAAGAGCCTCAGATGATTGCTGACATCATAAATAAGAGTGCCAATTGTTAAATCAACAATGGGAGTCACTGGGTACATGCTCCCCATGTAGGATCTCTGTCCTTAATGTGCTTTACAATGAAACTTAAAGACAACATTACTAGTTGAACAATACCCTATAGATTGTGCAGTTGTGTGAAGGCAGCCTGTTGAAATCCTTGCTTAGTATATACTAAGTTGATTTCTGTATATGAAGGTAATTGAAAATGAATCTCAATGAAGAGCAGGATGGGAGAGTGAGTGGGAGAGGGAAGGGTCACAGGAGGGAGGGAGGTTGGGGGGAAGCCACAACAATACAAAAGTTGCACTTTGTGAATTCACATTTATTAAATAAAAAAATAAACACATGATTAACTCAATGTTAAGAAAGAGTTCAACAGCCAGATCCGAGTGCCTTTAGGGCTGATTCTGAGGCCAGAGTGCTATTTAGGACATCCGCCATTCTATGAGTCTGCTGAGTATCTCACTTCCCATGTTGGATCACTCTCCCCTTTATTTTTTCTATCGGTTGGTGTTAGCAGATACTAGACTTGTTTATGTGCTCCCTTTGACTCTTAGTCCTTTCATTATGATCAATTGTGAACTGAAATTGATCACTTGGAGTAGTGAGATGGCATTGGCACATGCCACCTTGATGGGATTGAATTGGAATCCCCTGGTATGTTTCCAACTCTACCAATTGGGGCAAGTCAGCCCGAGCATGAGAGTATTTCAGGCATGGAAAGCCAAGACACTCTGGCAAAAAGATCTCTGTGAGTGAGATCCCAGTGGAAAGAACAGGTCTTCAAAGAGGGAGGTGCCTTTCTCTGAAGGGAGGAGAGAACCTCCACTTTGACTATGACCATGTCTAAACAAGATAAGAGTCGGAGAACTCAAGGGGCTTCCATAGCCTTGGAAACTCATAACTGGTGCATAGGGAGATTACTGATGCCATAAACAGGAGTGTCAATTGGTAAAGTCAACAACAGGAGTCACTGTGCACTTACTCCTCATGTAGGATCTCTGTCCTTAACGTGCTGTACACTGAGGCTTAATGCTATAACGAGTACTCAAACAGTATATTTCACTTTGTGTTTCTATGGGGGTGCAAACGACTGAAATCTTTACTTAATGTACACTAAACTGATCTTCTGTAAAAAAAAAAAAAAAAGAAAGAAATTATCAATTCCCAACTTGACTCTCACTGGGATTAAACATGACAATAGGTCTGATCTGATTTCATCATCATTTAAAAAAAATCATCTATTATTTTTCACTTTATGTTTCTGTGTGGGAGCAAACTGTTGAAATACTTACTTAAGGTATACTAAGCTGATCTTCTGTATATTAAGATAATTGAAAATGAATCTTGATGTGAATGGAAGGGGAGAGGGAGTGGGAAAGGGGAGGGTTGTGGGTGGGAGGGACGGTATGGGGGGGGAAACCATTGTAACACATGAGTCGTACTTTGGAAATTTATATTCATTAAATAAAAGATTAAAAAAAAAAAGAAAGAGTTCAACAAATTTTATGACAGATAGAAAAAAAAAACCTCATTCTCAACAGTCAAGACCAAAGCTGTTCAATCATTGCTTCTCAAAGTGTCAATCTCAATTTTACAGATTTTCTTTTAGCTGCTCTGTTAGTTGTCACAGATCAAGGAAAACATGTGGTATTAGTATATTGGGAGTGTCTTATTTCACTCAGTATGTTTTCCAGATTCATTCATTTTGTTGCAAATGAATGGATTTCATTGATTTTATCCATTGTGTAGTATACAACAGAGTATATGTCCCATAATTTCCTTATCCAGTCTTTAGTTGAAGGGCATTTAGGTCAATTCCATGTCTTAGCTATTGTGAATGCAGCTTTAATAAGGGGTACCTTTTGCCTCACATTCTCATCAGCATTTGATTCTTGTTGATTTCTGTATGAAAGCAATTCTAACTGGAATGAGGTGAAACCTCACTGTGTTCTTTTTAAAGATTTATTGAATTTATTTGAAAGACAGAGTTACAGAGAGAGGTAGAGACAGAGATAGAGGTCTTGCACCTGATGGTTCACTCCCCAGATGGCTGCAATGCCTAGAGCTGTGCTGATCTGAAGCCAGGAATATCTTCAGGGTCTCCCACATGGGTGCAGGTTCCCAAGGACTTAGGCCATATTCTATTTTTTCCCAGGTCATAACGGAGAGCTGTATAGGAAGAGGAGCAGCTGGGACTAAAACCGGCGCCCATATGGGATGCCTGCACTTCAGGCCAGGGATTTAACCCACTGCACCACAGTGCCAGCCACATCACTGTGGTTTTACTTTGCATTTCCTTGATGGCTAGTGATTCTAGACATTTTTTTATTTGTCTCTTTGCCATCTGGATTTCCTATTTTGAAAAATATCTATTTAAATGCTTGGCCCATTACTTCATTGGGTTGTTTGTTTCATTGTTGTGGAGTTTCTTGAACTCTTTATATATCCTGGTTATAAATCTATCATCAGCTGCATAGTTTACAAATAATTTCTCCCATTCTATCAGTTGCCTCTTCACTTTCTGAGTGTAATCCCATTTGTTAATTATGGCTTTGATTGCCAGTGCCTCTGGTTTCGTTTCTAAGAACTATTTGCCTGAGCCAATTATCTTGCTGGCTTTCCCCAATGTTCTTTAATAATATGGGGTTATCAGTTCATAGATTTATGTCTTTGTTCATTTTGAATGGGTTTTTGTGTATGGTGTAAAGTAGGGGTTTTGCTTCATATTTTTGCATGGGGAAATCCAGGTTTTGTTAAGGCTTTCCACTGCATTTTCTAATTTGCTTTATTGACTTCTTCATTTCCAAGATTTCATTTTGATTTCTCCTTAAGTTTTCAATTTCATGGGAGAAAATTTCTTTCATGTCTTTTATAGATTTTATTAGTTCATGCATTTTCTTCTGATTTCTTTTAAGCAATCCTGTGATCAATATTTTGAATTCTATTTCTGGATATTTTTTAATCTCATCATCTTCACAATCTATTATTGTAGTGTTGTGTTCTTTGGGAGCCATCATTTTGTCTTCTGTGTTCTTGTTTGGTGCATTTGTTATTTAGTATTTGTGGAGTTACTCATTGTTTTTTTTTTTTTTTTTTTTTTTGCTGTGTCAGCATTTATCTGTGGACTGTGTCTCTGTTCATTATCAGATTGTCTGCTTTCAGGAAATACCTAAAGGCTTGTGGTGATTGTAGCCAGGGAGCTCTGTTCATTGCTTCAGAGTGAAGGGTGTGTCTGAAGTGACACACCAATTTTGGCATCTTAAATCTCTTTTTTTTTTTATTAGAGGGGAGGTTTCTTCTTGTCTGTTGGTGTAAATTCATATGAGCTCCTCTCCTCAAATGAGACCAGTGCCTGGGTGCTAACCCCAGAGGGTATATTATTTGTTGTCACTGCCACAAGGAGCACACAAAGGACCTGTGCAGTTTTCAGTATAAGTTTGGATTCTCCAGCAATGACCCTTGCCTGGTAACCAGGGAATGCTGATTGTGTGGAGCTTCCCACAGTGACTGCTCAAAGTCCCAGGGACACCCTGAGTGCTCCCACACAACCTCAGTATTTACACCGTCCTAGCATAGAAGCCTCACACAGTCTCTAGCAGCATACCCCCCTGCCAGATCTCCCCACCAGATCAGGATTCTCTGCTTGGCTGCTTTCAAGATGCTGACACAAGCTAGCACAGCTGTCATATGTGTCAAAATGGCACTTGTTCTATATCACTTTCTTACATGTTGCAGTTGCAGGGTGCTATGGACAGAGAAAATGCGCCCCCCCTCTTTTATTTTTGTCCTCTAGTTTGGCAGGTACATCATCCCCCAATTGGCTCCAAGTCAGATTCTCTCTAGGCTCTTCCTGAAGCTTTTTCACCCATGGATTTGGCTTATGCACTCTGGTCTCACCACACTCTCCTCTCTGATGTGGAGGCTCTTGGCTGCTGGAGTTCTGAGTTGTGAATCCCTCCATGTAGGTCCACTTTGTCCCTCCAATGTGTAGAGCTTCCTCTGCTTTTTTACCCAAAACTCTTGCCTGAATCTGCACTCTTTCCATTTTTTAAAAACTATCTTCCCCAAGAATAGAGCAGCAAGCTCCCTCCCTACTCTTCAATCTTGCCCCTGATCCCTATTATTGTTTTCTAATGGAGGAGAGCTTACACGTATCTGTGGATTTGTTCAACAATCAAATATTAATAACCTTGATGAGAAGGGAAGAATTTAATTCCATGCAAAGTTAAATCAGAAGAAATTAACATATATGTTCAGATACAGGACTCCATCCTTTATTAATGTGTGGGTGGTAGGAATCCAAGTGCTTATGTGCCAACTACTGCCTCATAGACATCTTAGCAGGATGCTGCCTTGAATATGCAGAATATCAATCACGCAACTGGGCATGTTTGTATTAGATATGGTATTTCCCAAGCAGCAGACTAACTTGCATCACAACATTTAATATTCCCAAGTCTGATGGTTTGGTATGAAATTTTGCCTGGGTCCTATATCTCCAACAGGAAGTTCTGAGGCTTCTTCATAATATAACTTTTCAAATCATGTTGGTGTTATGTTCACTGAATGCCAAGAAGCAGTTTAGGGAAGAACTGCATGAATATTTGGAAACTGGAAGGTGTCTTTTGCAATAATTACTATAAAGATATAGTATAATAAATGTGTATTATATTCATTTTTCTACACCGCTGTGGACAAAAATACCCTGGTTACAAGAAGAATATATTCTATAGAATTTTCAGTGTATAACATCAAAATATGTTCTAGTGAAACCAACAATATGAAGTACCATGAAGTATATTTGTAGCAACAGAACAATAGTTAGCATCACCCAAGTAGTTTTCTATAGGGTAGATTTTAGTGACAGCATTTGTATCTTTCTGTGGTATTTTGCAACTTGACTCACAAGCATTCTTAAAATAACAAATTGCTTCTTGCTAGTAACATTTTAAACAAATTAAGTAGCAAGTACCTGTTTCTTTTAACATAAGGATTAATTGTGCCTTATCTCTGCCAATCAGTATAATTGTTGGTGCTCTTCCTTTTTTTTAACTTTTATTTATTGAATATAAATTTCCAAAGTACAGCTTATGGATTACAATGGTTTCCCCCCAATACTTCACTACCACCCACAACCCTCCCCTTTCCCAGTCCCTCTCCCCTTCCATTCACATCAAGATTCATTTTCAATTCTCTTTATATACCGAAGGTCAGTTTAGCATATATTAAGTAAAGGTTTGAACAATTTGCACCCAAATAGAAACACAAAGTGAAAAATACCTTAGGCTCTTGTCATGAGTTGCCAAGGCTATGGAAGCCTTTTGAGTTCACTGATTCTGATCATATTTAGGCAAGGCTGTAGTCAGAAAGGAAGTTCTCTCCTCCCTTCAGAGAAAGGTACCTCCTTCTTTGATGACCTGTTCTTTCCACTGGGATCTCCCTCTCAGAGATCTTTCATTTAGGTCATTTTTTCGCCAGAGTGCCTTGGCTTTCCATGCCTGAAATACTCTCATGGGCTTCTCAATTGGATCCACGTGCTTTAAGTGCAGATTCTGAGGCAAGAGTGCTGTTTAGGACATCTGCCATTCTATGAGTCTGCTGTGTATCTCGCTTCCCATGTTGGATCATTCTCTCCCTTGTTGATTCTATCAGCTAGTATTTGCAGACACTATTCTTGTTTATGTGATCCCTTTGGTTCTTAGTCCTATGATTATGATCAATTGTGAACAGAAATTGATCACTAGGACTAGTGAGATGGCATTGGTACATGCCACCTTATTGGGATTGAATTGGAATGCCCTGGTATGTTTCTAACTCTAGCGTTTGGGGCAATTCAGCTTAGGTATGTCCTGAATTGCACATCTCTTCCCTCTCTTATTCCCACTCTTATATTTAACAGCGATCACTTTTCAGTTACGTTTCAACACCTAAGAATAATTGTGTATTGATTACAGTATTCAACCAAAAGCATTAAGTAGAACAAACAAAAGAATTGCTAACAGGGATAACGTATTAAGTTGTTCATCAACAGTCAGGGTAAGGGCTGATCAAGTCACCGTTTCTCATAGTGTTCATTTCTCTTTAACAGGTTTCCTTTTTGGTGCTCAGTTAGTTGTCACCAATCAGGGAGAACATATGATATTTGTCCATTTGGTACTGGCTTATTTCACTCAGCATAATGTTTTCTAAATTCATAACAGGGATCACTTTTCAGTTAAAATTTAAACACCTAAGAAAAATTGTGTGTTAATTACATAGTTCAACCAATAGTACTAGAACAAAAAATACTAAAATGGATAAAGTATTACATTGTACATTAACAGTCAGGACAAGATCAGATCAATCACTGTTGGTGCTCTTTTAAGGAGGTCTTCCTTGGCCCTTGTCATGTGTAAAGCTACTACTAGTGAGGGAAGCTGATTGGTCTTTTTTTTCTACAGCTAATGAATTTGGTATTTTGTATTCACTTCTATCATGGTATTGCTCTGAGTCTAGGAGCAAGTCACAAGAGTTCTCTCACATTTCCATTTTTCTTCTCATCCAGGTACAGTCCTAATTCCCACTATTATTAAAATTGTGCAATAAATATTTGACAACATAAAATTTTCATGATTATAAAGCATTAGAAATATCAAACCTGATATCAAATTTGTTTCCATTCTCTGTGATGCTATAACAGTAACATGTTTACCATGTTATACAAATAGGAACATAGAATCTCCTAAATTATTGTAAAACATAAAGCCTGAATTTGTATTTATTGGTCTTATAGATTATATAGTAGAGGTGGTTTAGTTCCAAAATAGTAATATACACTAACTAGTAAAAAGTTGTGGCCAGCACTGTGGCACAGTGGGTTAATGCCCTGGCCTGAAATGCTGGCATCTCAAATGGATGCCAGTTTGAGACCTGGCTGTTCCACTTCTTTTTTTGTTTGTTTGTTTGTTTAAACTTTTATTTAGTAAAAAAGTACAGCTTATGGATTACAATGGCTTTCCCCCCCCCCCATAATTTCCCTCCCATCCACAACCCTCACCATTCCCGCTCCCTCTCCCCTTCCATTCACATCAAGATTCATTTTCAATTCTCTTTATATACAGAAGATCAGTTTAGTATATATTAAGTAAAGATTTCAACAGTTTACACCCTCATAGAAACACAAAGTGAAATATACTGTTTGAGTACTCGTTATAGCATTAAATCACAATGTTCAGCCCAGTAAGGATAGAGATCCTACATGGGGAGTAAATGCACAGTGATTCCTGTTGTTGACTTAACAAATTGACACTCTTGTTTATGGCATCATTAATCTCCCTAGGCTCTTGTCATGAGTTGCCAAGGCTATGGAAGCCTTTTGAGTATATGAACTCCGAATTTATTTAGACAAAGTCATAGTCAAAGTGGAAGTTCACTCCTCCCTTAAGCGAAAGGCACCTCTTCTTTCATGGTCTGTTCTTTCTACTAGGATCTCACCCAAGGAGATCTTTTATTTAAGTCCTTTTTTATTTTATTTTTTTTTCTCAAGTGTTTAGGCTTTCCATGCCTAACATACTCTCGTGGGTTCTTCAGCCCGATCCAAATGCCTTATGGGCTGATTCTGAGGCCAGAGTGTTGGGTAGGACATCTGCCATTCTATGAGTCTGAGGTGTATCCCGCTTCCCATGTTGGATCGTTCTATCCCTTTTTTATTCTATCAGTATTAGCAGACATTAGTCTTTTTTTAACTTTTATTTAATGAATATAAATTTCCAAAGTACAGCGTATGGAGTACAATGGATTCCTCCCATAACTTCCCTCCCACCCGCAACCCTCCCCTTTCCTGCTCCCTCTGCCCTTCTATTCACATCAAGATTCATTTTCAATTATCTTTATATACAGGAGATCAATTTAGCATGCATTAAGTAAAGGTTTCAACAGTTTGCACCCACATAGAAAAACAAAGTGAAAAATACTGTTTGAGTACTAGTTATAGCATTAAATCACACTGTACAGCACATTAAGGACAGAGATCCTACATGAGGAGTAAGGGCACAGTGACTACTGTTGTTGACCTAACAAATTGACACTCTTGTTTAAGGCATCAGTAATCACCTTAGGCTCTTGTCGTGAGTTGCCAAGGCTATGGAAGCCTTCTGAGTTCACTGACTCTGATCATCTTTAGGCACGTTTGTAGTCAGAAAGGAAGTTCTCTCCTCCCTTCAGAGAAAGGTACCTCCTTCTTTGATGACCTGTTCTTTCCACTGGGATCTCCCTCTCAGAGAACTTTCATTTAGGTCATTTTTTTTTGCCAGAGTGCCTTGGCTTTACATGCCTGATGTAGCAGGATCTGGGGTTGAGAGAGCCACAACAGACCGGATATTTCTGCTTTCATCCAGGCATATCCGGTGAAACTGGTGTGAAATGCGGGTGACATTTAACCAGAAAATCATGTTCAAAGTGGTTTTGAGAAAAGTACAATCTTTCTTCTTGGCCAGTGGATCCAATGTCTTGTTTACAAACAGAAATAGCATGTTTTCTCAGGTTTCTGAAGCTTTCTGCCAGGAAACTCGAATGTGTGGAGGATTTGACTCCATGTGGAATAATTAGAGTTTGCAGGCAGAAAACAAAATGTTACATGCTATAATGCTTTCAGCAGCAGAAAGTCTGTAGATAAAGCCCAGAAAAACAAACCCAGAGGCTGTAGCAAGATGTGGGACTGAGATAGCCACAACACACCGGATATTTCTGCTTTCCTCCAGGCATATCCGGACAAAGTGTTGTGGAATTCGAGTGAAATTTAACCAAAAAATCACAGTCAAAGTGGTTTTGGAGAAAAACACAACCTTACAGTTCGGGAAGTGGATCCAATGTCATGTTTACAAACAGAAATAGCATGATTTTTCGGGTTTCTGAAGCTTTCTGCCTAGAAAACTCGAATGTGTGGAGGAATTGACTCCATGTGCAACCAATCTATGTTTGCCGGCAGAAACCATAAAGTTACATTCTAAAAGGCATTCAAAAACGTCAAGTCGGTAGATAAAGCCCAAAAAACACAAACAAACACAGAGGCAGTAGCAAGATCTGGGATTGAGATAGCCACAACACACCGGATATTTCTGCTTTCATCCAGGCATATCCGGACAAAGTGTTGTGGAATTCGGGTGAAATTTAACCAAAAAATCACCGTCAAAGTGGTTTTGGAGAAAAGCACAATATTTCTCTTCTGCAAGTGGATCCAATCCCATTTTTACAAACAGAAATAGCATGATTTCTCAGGTTTCTGAAGCTTTCTGCCTGGAAAACTCGAATGTGTGGAAGATTTGACTCCATGTGGAACCAATTAGCGTTTGCAGGCAGAAAAAATGTTACATGCTAAAATGCATTCAAAAGGATAAAGTTCGTAGGTAAAGCCCAGAAAACCCAAACATACCCAGAGGCTGTAGCAAGATCTGGGATTGAGATAGCCACAACACACCGGATCAATGCAATACCAATCAAGATACTGAAGACCTTCTTCTCAGATCTGGAAAAAAATGATGCTGAAATTCATATGAAGACACAGGAGACCTCGAATATCCTAAGCAATCTTGTACAACAAAAACAAAGCTGGAGGCATCACAATACCAGATTTCAGGACATACTACAGGGCAGTTGTTATCAAAAGAGCATGGTACTGGTACAGAATCAGATGGATAGACCAATGGAACAGAATAGAAACAGCACAACTCAATCCAAACTTCTACAGCCAACTTACATTTGATGAAGGACCCAAAACCAATCCCTGGAGTAAGGACAGTCTATTCAATAAATGGTGCTGGGAAAATTGGATTTCCACGTGCAGAATCATGAAGCAAGACCCCTACCTTTCACCTTACACAAAAATTCACTCAACATGGATTAAACACTAAAATCTATGACCCGACACCATCAAAGTTTTAGAGAGCATTGGAGAAACCCTGCAAGATATAGGTACTGGCAAAGACTTTTTGGAATATACCCCAGAAGCACAGGCAGTCAAAGACAAAATTAACATTCGGGATTACATCAAATTGAGAAGTTTCTGTACTTAAAAAGAAACAGTCAGGAAAGTGAAGAGGCAACCGACAGAATGGGAAAAGTATTTGCAAACTATTGAACAGATAAAGTGTTGATAACAAGAATCTACAAAGAAATCAAGAAACTCCACAAAAACAAAACAAACAAACCACTTAAGAGATGGGCCAAGGACCTCAACAGCCACTTTCCAAAGAGGAAATCCAAATGGCAAACAGACATATGAAAAAATGTTCAAAATCACTAGCAATCAGGGAAATGCAAATCAAAACCACAATGAGGTTTCACCTCACCTCGATTAGAATGGTTCACATTCAGAAATCTACCAACAATAGATGCTGGAGAGGATGTGGGGAAAAAGGGACACTAACCCACTGTTGGTGGGAATGCAAACTGGGAAGCCACTATGGAAGTCAGTCTGGAGATTCCTCAGAAACCTGAATATAACCCTACCATTCAACCCAGCCATCCCACTCCTTGCAATTTACACAAAGGAAATGAAATTGGCAAACAAAAAAGCTGTCTGCACATTAATGTTTATTGCAGCTCAATTCACAATAGCTAGGACCTGGAACAAACCCAAATGCCCATCAACAGTAGACTGGATAAAGAAATTATGGGACATGTACTCTATAGAATACTATCCAGCAGTCAAAAACAACGAAACCCAGTCTTTTGCAACAAGATGGAGGAGTCTAGAAAACATTATACTGAGTGAACTAAGCCAGGCCCAAAGGGACAAATATTATATGGTCCCACTGATCGGTGACAACTTACTGAACACCTAAGAGGAAAAATGCTGGAGTAAAATGGAAACTATGGGAAACAGTGACGTGATCAGCTCTTGTCAGGACTGTTGATGTACAATGTAATACTTTATCCATGTTAGTATTTTTTTCTGTTCTAGTAAAATTGGTTGAAATCTGTAATTAACACAGAACTATCTTAGGTGATTAAATTTTAACTGAAAAGTGATCCCTCTTAGGAATTTGGAAAACATTATGCTGAGTGAAATAAGCCAGTCCCAAAGGGACAAATATCATATGTTCTCCTGGATCGGTGACAACTAACCCAGCACAAAAAAGGAAACCTTTTTATGTGAAATAACACTATGAGAAGTGGTGTCTTGTTCAGCCCTAACCCTGATTGTTGATGAACAACTTAATATGTTATCCCTCTTAATAATTTTTGTTTGTTCTACTTAATACTTTAGGTTGAATACTGTAATCAATACACAGTTATTCTTAAGTGTTGAAACTTAATTGAAAGTGATCACTGTTAAATATAAGAGTGGGAATAAGAGAGGGAAGAGATGTCCAATTCTGGACATGTTCAAGCTGAATTGCCCCAAATGGTAGAGTTAGAAACATACCAGGGGATTCCAATTCAATCCCATCAAGGTGGCATGTACAAATGCCATTGACTAGTGCAAGTGATCAATTTCTGTTCACAATTGATCATAATGATAGGACTAAGAGCCAAAAGGATCACATAAACAAGACTAGTGTCTGCAAATACTAACTGAGAAAATAAAAAAGGGAGAGAATGATCCAATATGGGAAGCGAGATACACAGCAGACCCATAGAATGACAGATGTCCTAAACAGCACTCTGGCCTCAAAATCAACCCTTAAAGCACGAGGATCTGCCTGAAAAGCCCATGAAAGTATTTCAGGCATGGAAAGCCAAGACACTCTGGCGAAAAAATGACCTAAATGAAAGATCTCTGAGAGGGAGATCCCAGTGGAAAGAACAGGTCATCAAAGAAGGAGGTACCTTTCTCTGAAGGGAGGAGAGAACTTCCTTTCTGACTAGAGCCTTGCCTAAATATGATCAGAGTCAGTGAACTCAAAAGTCTTCCATGGCCTTGGCAACTCATGACAAGAGCTTAGGGTGATTACTGACGCCATAAACAAGTGTGTCGATTTGTTAAGTCAACAACAGGAATGACTGTGCACTTACTCCCCATGTTGGATCTGTGTCCTTATTGGGCTGTACGTTGTGATTTAAAGATATAACTAGTACTCAAACAGTATTTTTCACTTTGTTTTTCTATGTGGGTGCAAACTGTTGAAATCTTTACTTAATATATGCTAAACTGACCTTCTGTATATAAAGAGAATTGAAAATTAATCTTTTTTTGAAATTTTTTTTTTATTTTTTTAAACTTTTATTTAATGAATATAAATTTCCAAAGTACGACTTATGGATTACAATGGCTTCCCCCCCATACCATCCCTCCCACCCACAACCCTCCCCTTTCCCACTCCCTCTCCCCTTCCATTCACATCAAGATTCATTTTCGATTATCTTAATATACAGAAGATCAGCTTAGTATACATCAAGTATGGATTTCAACAGTTTGCTCCCACACAGAAACATAAAGTGAAAAATAATAGATGATTTTTTTTAAATGATGATGAAATCAGAGCAGACCTATTGTCATGTTTAATCCCAGTGAGAGTCAAGTTGGGAATTGATAATTTCTTTTTTTTTTTTTACAGAGGATCAGTTTAGTATGCATTAAGTAAGGATTTCAACAGTTTGCACCCCCAAAGAAACACAAAGTGAAATATATTGTTTGAGTATTCGTTATAGCATTAAATCTCAATGTACAGCACATTAAGGATAGAGATCCTACACGAGGAGTAAGTGCACAGTGACTCCTGTTGTTGACTTTACCAATTGACACTCCTGTCTATGGCATCAGTAATCTCCCTATGCTCCAGTCATGAGTTTCCAAGGCTATGGAAGCCCTCTGAGTTCTCCGACTCTTATCTTGTTTAGACAAGGTCATAGTCAAAGTGGAGGTTCTCTCCTCCCTTCAGAGAAAGGTACCTCCTTCTTTGATGACCTTTTCTTTCCACTGGGATCACACTAGCAGAGATCTTTTGCCAGAGTGTCTTGGCTTATCTTGATGTGAATGGAAGGGGAGAGGGAGTGGGAAAGGGGAGGGTTGCGGGTGGGAGGGAAGTTATGGGAGCAATCCATTGTACTACATAAGCTGTACTTCAGAAATTTATATTCATTAAATAAAAGTTAAAAAAGACTAATGTCTGCTAATGCTAACAGATAGAATATAAAAGGGAGAGAACGATCCAATATGGGCTTTGGGAGACATCCTAACCAACACTCTGGCCTCAGAATCAACCCATAAGGAATTTGGATCGGGCTGAATAGCCCATGAGAGTATTTTAGGCATGGAAAGACAAGACACTCTGGCAAAAAAAGGACCTAAATGAGAGATCTCTGCGAGTGAGATCCCAGTCGAAAGAACAGGTCATCAAAGAAGAGGTGCCTTTCTCTTAAGGGAGGAGGGAACTTCCACTTTGACTATGAACTTGTCTAAATAAGATTGGAGTTGATGAACTCAAAAGGCTTCGATAGCCTTGGCAACTCATGACAAGAGCCTGGAGATTACTGATGCCATAAACAAGAATGTCAATTTGTTAAGTCAACAACAGGATTCACTGTGCACTTACTCCCCATGTAGGATCTCTGTCCTTAATGTGCTGAACATTGTGATTTAATGCTATAACTAGTACTCAAACATTATTTTTCACTTTGTGTTTCTATGGGGGTGGAAACTGTTGAAATCTTCACTTAATATATACTAAATTGATCTCCTGTATATAAAGAGAATTGAAAATGGATCTTGATGTGACTGGAATGGGAGAGGGAGTGGGAGATGGGAGGGTTGCGGGTGGGAGGTAAATTATGGGGGGGAAAAGCCATTGTAATCCATAAGCTGTACTTTTTTACTAAATAAAATTAAAAAAAAAGAACAAAAAAAAGAGTGGAAAAGCCAGGTCTCAAACCAGCAACCATTTGAGATGCCAGCACTTCAGGCCAGGGCATTAACCCACTGTGCCACAGTGCTGGCCACAACTTTTTACTAGTTCAGTGTATATTACTATGTTTGTTAAACCACCTCTGCTATATCATCGATAAGACCAATAAATACAAATTCAGGCTTTATATTTTACAATAATTTAGGAGATTCTATGTTCCAATTTGAATAGCATGATAAACATGTTACTGTTATAGCATCACAGAGACTGGAAATAAATTTGATATCAGGTTTGATACTTCTAATGCTTTATAATCCTGACAATTTTATGTTGTCAAATATTTATTTCATGATTTTAATAAAATATACTCATAAAGCTGCTATATCGCAATATAACGCAAACAAAAATAAACAACTTACTGGTGGTGTGTTCATTTTCTTTGCATGTACCAATGCCATCTGCTAGTCCCAGTGATCAATTTCTGATCACAATTGATCATAATGATAGGACTAAGAGCCAAAGGAATACATAAACAAGACTAGTGTCTGCAAATACTAACTGACAGAATAAAAAAAGGAGAGAACGATCCAACATGGGAAGTGAGATACACAGCAGACTCATAGAATGGCAGATGTCCTAAACAGCACTCTGGCCTCAGAATCAGCCCTTAAAGCATGCGGATCTGCCTGAAAAGCCCATGAGAGCATTTCAGGCATGGAAAGCCAAGACATTCTGGCAAAAAAAAAGACCTAAAAGAAAGATCTCCGTGAGTGAGATCCCAGTGGAAAGAACAGGTCATCAAAGAAGGAGGTACCTTTCTCTGAAGGGAGGAGAGAACTTCCACTTTTAATATGACCTTGTCTAAATATGATCAGAGTCAGTGAATTCAAAAGTCTTCCATTACCTTGGCAGCTCATGACAAGAGCCTAGGGTGATTACTGATGCCATAACTAAGAGTGTCAATTTGTTAAGTCAACAACAGCAGTCACGGTGCACTTACTCCTCATGTAGGATCCCTGTCCCTAATGTGCTGAACATTGTAATTTAATGCTATAACTAGTACTCAAAAAGTGATAAAGCACAAGTAATCCTTATGTTAAAAGAAACATGTACTTGCTACTTAATTTGTATAAATGTTACTCCCAAGAAGCAATTTGTTATTTTAAGAATGCTTGTGAGCCAAGTTGCAAAATAGCACAGAAAGATACAAATGCTGTCACTAAAATCTACCCTATAGAAAAATACTTGGGTGATGTTAACTATTGTTTTGTTCCTACAAATATACTTCATGGTACTTCATATTGTTAGATTCACTAGAACATATTTTGATGTTATACACTGAAAATTCTATAGAATATATTCTTCTTGTAACCAGGGTATTTTTGTCCACAGTTCTGTAGAAAAATGAATATAACACATATTTATTATACTATATCTTTATAGTAATTATTGCAAAAGACACCTTCCAGTTTCCAAATATTCATGTAGTTCTTCCCTAAAAGTTCTAGGAATTTCTGAAGTTTTGGAAAGATGGGATGGATTAGAGGACCTTTTTAGTGAAATAATAACAGAAAACTTCCCTAATTTGGAGAATTAAAGGGACATTTAAGTATGAGGAGCACATAGAACTCCTAAAAGATATGACCAGAAAAAATATTCACCATGATAGATTATAATCAAACTTTCCAGAGTAAAACATAAAGAAAAGATTCTAAAAGCTTCACAAGAGAAACACTAGATTTATTTCAGGGATCTCCAGTTAGACTCCGAGCAGACTTCTCATCAGAAATCCTACACGCTAGGAGGGTATATCACTATTATAAATGCATATGCACCTAATTACAGGGCACCTGGCTATTTAAAACAAATGTTAAAGGAACAAAAGGGAGACATAGATTGAAACATAACAGTAATGGGGGACTTCAATACCCCACATTCAGGGATGGATAGATCCACAAGACAGAAATTCAGCAACGAAACAGCATAGGTAATCAACACTATAGACCAAATGGATCTAATAGATATATACAGAAATTTTCATCTTACTGTTCCAGAATACATATTATTCTCAGGAGTGTATGGAACTTTTTCTAGGATTGACCACATACTAGGCCATAAACAAACATCAGCAAATTCCAAAAAAAATCAAAATCATACTACGCTTCTTCTCACACCACAATGCAATGATGCTGGAAATCAGCAAATTGACAATCTCTGAAACATATGCAAATATATGGGGACTGAACAATATGCTCCAGAATAAACACTGGGTCATAGAAATTAAAATTGAAAAAAAAAATTTCTGGAAACAAATGAAGCAACAATAAAAGATTAAAACTTATGGTGTACAGCAAAAGCAATGTTAAGAGGAAAGTTTGTAACAATGGATGCCGATATCAAGAAACTGGAAATACACCAAATAAATGAGCTATCAACACATGTCAAGGATCTAGAAAATGAGCAAACAATACCCAAAACTAATAGGAGAAAAGAAATATCAAAATTAGAGGGGAAATTTAAAAAATGAATCCAAAAAACAATATAAAAGATCAGCAAAATAAAGAGCTCTGGCCATCGCCACGGCTCAATAGGCTACTTCTCCAGCTAGCGGAACCAGCACACCGGGTTCTAGTCCTGTTCGGGGTGCCGGATTCTGTTCTGGTTACCCCTCTTCCAGACCAGCTCTCCACTGTGGCCAGGGAGTGCAGTGGAGGATGGCCCAAGTGCTTGGGTCCTGCACCACATGAGAAACCAGGATAAGCACCTGGCTCCAGCCTTCAGATCAGTGCAGTGCGCCAGCTGCAGTGTGCTGGCTGTGGCAGCCATTGGAGGGCGAACCAACAGCAACGGAAGACCTTTCTCTCTGTCTCTCTTTCTCACTGTCCACTCTGCCTGTAAAAAAAAAAAAAAAAGAGTTGTTTTTAAAAAAAATAAAATTGACACATAATTGAGCAACTAACCAAAAGAAAGATGCAAATTGATAAAACTAGAGATGAAAAAGGAAATGTAGCAACAGACACCATAAAGTGAATAACAAGAAATTAATACAAAGAGATGCATGTCAACAAGCTGGAAACATAAATGAAATGGACAGGTTCCTGGAAACAAACAACCTAGCTACATTGAGCAATGAATACATAGAAAACTTAAACAGCCAAATTTCCAAGATGAAAATTGAATCAGTAATAAAGACCCTCTCAATAAAGAAAAGCCGAGGTCCTGATGGCTTCACTGCTGAATTTTAACAGACATTTTAATTAGAACTAATATCAATTCTTCTCAAGTTATTCAAAACAATTCAAAGAGAGGGAATTTTCACAAAATCTTTCTATGAACCCATCATCACCTTCAATTCTAAAAGGGAAAAAAGACACAATAGAGAAAGGAACTACACACCAATTTCCCTAAATCAAATAGATGCAAAAATCCTTACTAAAATTCTAGTCCATGGAATCCAACAACACATCTAAAGATCATTCATCCAGACCAAGTGGAATTTATCCTTGGTATGCATGGATGGTTTAATATTTGCATATCAATCAATGTGATACATCACATTAACAAATTTAAGAACAAAAACCAAATCTCTATATGCAGAGAAAGCATTTGATAAAATACAACACCCTTTCATGATGAAAACTGAGCAAATTGAGTACAGAGGAAAATCTCTTGACACAATCAAGGAAATTTATGACAAAAATATAGTCAGCATCCCTTTGAATGAGGAAAAGTTAGAAGCATTCTCACTGAGATCTGGAACTGGACAAGGATGCCCACGCTCAACATTGCTGTTCAGTATAATCCTGGAAGATTCAACCAGAGCCATTAGCCAGAAAAAGAAATCAAGGGACACAAATTGGTAAAGAGAAAGTCAAACTATCTCTATTTGCAGATGACATCTCTATTTGCATAATCAAGAGATTATGTGAAATCATGGAAGAGTTTGGTAAAGTAGGAGGATATACAACCAATACACAGGCATTAAAACAGCCTTTGTATACACGGATTGTATACACAATGGCATGTTTTAGAAAGAACTTCTCAGATCATTCCCATTCACAATAGCATGGAGTAAATTTAACCAACAATGCCAAAGATCTTTATGATGTGAATTATAAAACATTAAAAAAGAAATAGAAGACACAAAATGGAAAAAAATCCATGTTCATGAATTATAAGAAGCAATATCATCAAACTGTCCATTATTCTAAAAGCAATTTACAAATTCAATGTGATAACAATCAAAATAGCAAAGACATTCTTCTAAGATCTAGAATAATGATCAAGAAACACAGGAGGCCTTGCATAGCTAAAGCAATATTATAGAACAAAAACAAAGCCAGAGGCATCACAATACAAGGTCTCAAGACATGCTTCAAGGCAGTTATAATAAAAGCAGCCTAGTAATGGTGAAAAAAAAAAAAAGATGGATGGCGGTTCTAGTCCTAGGTGCTCTTCTTCCTATACAGCTCTCTGCTATGGCCTGGGAAAAAATAGAATATGGCCTAAGTCCTTGGGAACCTGCACCCATGTGGGAGACCCTGAAGAAGTTCCTGGCTTCAGATCAGCACAGCTCTAGGCATTGCAGCCATCTGGGGAGTGAACCATCAGGTGCAAGACCTCTATCTCTGTCTCTACCTCTCTCTGTAACTCTGTCTTTCAAATAAGTTCAATAAATCTTAAAGAACACAGTGAGGTTTCACCTCATTCCAGTTAGTATTGCTTTCATACAGAAATCAACAAGCAGCAAATGCTGATGAGAATGTGAGGCAAAAGTTACCCCAACCCATTGCTGGTGGGAATGTAAACCTGTAAAGCCACTATGAAAGACCGTTTGGAGATACCTCAGAAATCTGAATATAGACCTACCACAGGCCCCAGCCATTTCACTCCTGGGAATTTACCCAATGGAAATGAAATCAGCAAATGAAAAATGTTATCTGTACCTCGATGTTTATTAAAGCTGCATTCACAATAGCTAAGACATGGAATTGACCTAAATGCCCTTCAACTAAAGACTGGATAAGGAAATTATGGGATATATACTCTGTTGTATACTACACAATGGATAAAATCAATGAAATCCATTCATTTGCAACAAAATGAATGAATCTGAAAAACATACTGAGTGAAATAAGACACTCCCAATATACTAATACCACATGTTTTCCTTGATCTGTGACAACTAACAGAGCAGCTAAAAGAAAATCTGTAAAATTGAGATTGACACTTTGAGAAGCAATGATTGAACAGCTTTGGTCTTGACTGTTGAAAATGAGTTTTTTTTTTCTATCTGTCAAACTATTTGTTGAACTCTTTCTTAACATTGAGTTAATCATGTGTTTTTTTTTATTTAATAAATGTGAATTTACAAAGTGCAAATTTTGTATTGTGTGGCTTCCCCCCAACCTCCCTCCCTCCTGTGACCCTTCCCTCTCCCACTCACTCTCCCATCCTGCTCTTCATTGAGTTTCATTTTCAATCACCTTCATATACAGAAATCAACTTAGTATATACTAAGCAAGGATTTCAACAGGCTGCCTTCACACAACTGCACAAGGTATAAGGTATTGTTCAACTAGTAATGTTGTCTTTAAGTTTCATAATAAAGCACATTAAGGACAGAAATCCTAGATGAGGAGCATGTACCCAGTGACTCCCATTGTTGATTTAACAATTGGCACTCTTATTTATGATGTCAGCAATCATCTGAGGCTCTTGCCATGAGCTGTCTAGGCTATGGGTGCCCATTGAATTCACCAACTCTGAACTTGTTTAGTCAAGACCATATCACAGTGAAGGTTTATAAAGTCAATTGAGAATGAATCTCATTAAGCATAATGTTTGGAATAACACAGGAAGGAGGAATTTTGTAACCGTGAAGCTCTATTGTCCTGCATACTTTCCTACAGATTACTTCTAAAGGTACAGTTTAAAATCGTGGTATGGGACCTCAAATCCCATCAAATTGGATAGTAAAAAATGTCATCTTAATTGTTAAAGTGAACATATTAAGTGTTAGATTGATAATATAGATAGGATTACATGTTAAAACTTTATCACTTTTAGTACTTTTTTGATCTGCTTAAAACTATTGGTTGAAATCTTTAATTAACACACAATTATTCTTAGGTATTTAAATTTGACTGAAAAGTGATCTCTGTTAAATGTAATAGTGGGAATAAGAGAGGGAGAAGATGTACAATTTGGGACATGCTCAATCAGACTTGCCCCAAATGGTGGAGTTAGAAACATGCCATGGGATTTCAATTCAATCCCATCATGGTGACATGTACCAATGCCATCTCACTAGTCCAAGTGATCAACTTCAGTTCACAATTCATCATACTGATAGGCCTACGAGTCAAAGGGATCACATAAATAAGAGTAGTGTCTGCTAATACTAACAGATAGAATATAAAAGTGAGAGAACGACCCAACATGGGAAGCGGGATACACAGCAGACTCAGAAAGGCAGATGTCCTAAACAGCACCCTGGCCTCAGAATCGGCCCTTAAGGCATTTGGACCTGGCTGAAGTGCCCATGAGAGTATTTTAGGCATGGAAAGCCAAGACACTCTGGCAAAAAATAAAAAAACACTAAAGGAAAGATCTCTGTGAGTGAGATCCCAGTGGAAAAACGGGGCCATCAAAGAAGGAGGTATCATTCTCTGAAGGGAGGAGAGAACTTCCACTTTGACTATGACCTTGTTGACATAAGATCGAAGTCAGTGAACTCAAAAGTTTCCATAGCCTTGGCAACTCATGACTAGAGCCTAGGGAGATTACTGATGCCTTAAACAAGAGTGTCAATTTTTTAAGTTAACAACAGGAGTCACTGTGTACTTACTCCTCATGTAGATCTCTGTCCTTTATGTGTTGTTCAATGTGAATTAATGCTACAATTAGTACTCAAACAGTATTTTACACTTAATTGTTCTGTGTGGGTGCAAACTGTTGAAATCTTTACTTAATATAGACTAAATTGATCTGTACATAAAGATAATTGAAAATGAATCTTGATGTGAATGAAATGGGAAAGGCAGCAGGAGATGGAAGGGCTGTGGGTGGCAGGGAACTTATGGGGGGGAAGCCATTGTTATCCATAAACTGTATTTAGAAATTTATATTTACTAAATAAACGTTAAAAAATGGATGAATTCAAATGTAGGAACAGGTTATATGATGATTATTATTTGCTTTCCCTTTGTTTTCAATTCTGATAATTATACTGTATTTCTAAACACACATCTGCTTGTTACAGATACATGTATAAAATATGGAAAACATGATGCTATTCTACTTTAAGATACTTAAACATGAAGCTAATATTCCTATGGCAACTTATATCTAATCCATCCAAAGATAGTTCCTGTGACCTAATCAAATAATTAGTGTGTTATACATGGGTAATATTCCAGAATTCAGAAAACTACTATAGTATATTTACTAGAATAAAATAATGAGTCTTACTGTGGGTGCATTTAAATTCATTGCACAAAACAAAAGTTCCAGTCTCTGGAATTAATCCAAAACTCTTGAAATCCAGTTCTCTATACATTCATCTGATGATCTACCAAATCTTTATTTATTGCTCTGAGAGTCAGATCTTCACTTTCTCTGTTTGCTAGTTTCTTCTATAAATCGTGCAAGATATCAACACAAGAATTCCATAGAGCCTCTACTGCCACTGTTGTTCTTCTCTAACAGGGAATGGCCATGGCTAATGTGAACTTCAGTGGGAGTAAGACAGTGTACTGGTTTTAGGCCCACAACCTCTCCCTGGTTTCCTTTATTGCAAAGATATGATTTTCCCTGTTCAAATTCCTGTGTTTTCTCTGTACTGCCATTGTCCTAAGTGATATTCTAAAAATGTGGGAACCTTAAACTTGAGCTTCTAAGCCTAGATTCCCTCATCTCAGAGCTCAGAAACTAGTACATGATGAAAAAATAGGTCTCAATTTCATATTGCTTGAGATAAAAATGAAATTTCAGGGATTAATGAGCTAGCTCAGCACCATGGACTTTGTGAGTTTCTATGTCCTTTCCTGGAATTTGCTCTCTTTGTTCATCACACACCTCTGCCAACAGGAGTTGTTCCTTCTGGGAATGGAGATATAGTTTCCAAGGGAAACTCCAATATAAGAAAAAATTGTGAACATCATACTCACCAAAAATTGGCTAATCATAAGCCACTCCTTTGTCTGACTCTTCTGAGCCAATAAGCAAGCTGTAGTGATTAAATTGTCCTGAATACACCCGCCTCCGAGATCCGCCGAGCAATCACAGGTCGCATCCCGGAAAGCTTGAGGAACTGTGTCAACAAGGAGTTCTTCGTCACTTCAGCTCCTTGGTCAGTAATGGATCAGCAAGCAATTCATCCCGAGCTCAATGGCGCCACATACAGATACCCGCCAGGCATCGTGGGCGTGGCTCCGGGAGGACTTCCTGGAGCCATGGAAGGGATCATCCCTGGAGGCATCCCCGTGACTCACAACCTCCCCACAGTGGCCCACCCCTCTCAAGCTCCCTCGCCCAACCAGCCCACAAAACACGGGGACAATCGAGAGCACCCCAACGAGCAATAGCAGAGAATGCAGAATGGTGATCACTCAGCTACACTCGGGACCAAGAGACAGTGAAACACACATGAACTAAGAAAAGGAATTTGACAGTCTTTTTACCTGATTCTGGACATACGCATCATTGACGTTGCAGTGTTAAACCACAAGAGCGAGAAGACGGAAGACGCCGTCTGCTTACGGAAGCGTGGAAGAGACTAGGACGTGACTTATTAACGACCAACTTCTGTTATTGTATGTTAAGTTTTTCATCTGTGCATCAAATCACAAAGAATAAATAGAGCTTTTTCCTTTATCAGTTCCTTGGGCGCGGCAGGCCCTGAGCTCCTTGCTCTAGAATGTTGCATCAAGAGTTCCAAACATCAAAATAAAAATATTAAGAGGAATCCCCATCCTGTGACTCTAGTCCCTTCGGTCTGCAGGGGCTCATTACCTCTTTTTGCTAATAGGAAGATTAAGTCCTACCAGATGGGGAGAAGACTGTCTGCCTGTGTTAGACGGAAGACAGAGAAGCGGCTCTCAAGTCTGAACTGCAGACCGAGCGGGCAGGTGGGCTGTAAGTTCAGTAACACCCTCTGATGATGCAAAAAAGAAAAAAAAGTATTAAGTTTCACAAGCTGTTTGTACTCAAATATATTTTCTCAGTTTCAGATCCTCAGCTATTTTATTGAGTGGAAAGTCTTGAACTGAAAGGGTTCAAGAAGAATAATGTTGCATTTCCTTATGTCTCAGGAAACACTTTTTATGGTAACTTGTCAGATTGTCTATGAACAAACCCACTTTTTTAGACATTGATAAAGTCTTCTTTTCTTCACGTGATATTTTATACAAGAACACTTCAGATGTGTTATTAGATGTGACTGATTTTAACAAATCCTATTAGATTTGTATCAACTAGTTACATGTTCTACTCATAGTCTTTTGTGAATCATTGCCTTTTTGTTGAAAGATGGCCTATTTTGAGCCTTTGTATAGGTACATTCCTGTTTTTGTGACAAAAGAAAAACTTTAAAACTGTCCCAACAGAAAATTAATGGCTATCAGAAGTATGTTTTTGTTTTAGTGTGAGTTCCCGTTGCTGTATTTGTTTATTGTAAAGGTGGACATTTAGCGTTCAGTGCAGTTTTCAATAAAAAGTAATGAAAAAAAAATTGTCCTGAATACAGAAGATTATACAGTCCAAGTGCTATAAATAAAGGGAGTGATGAGCAAAGAGTGAGTCTAGCTAATGAAAATAACCTCAAGGATTATTAACTGAGTTTAGCCTTTTCTTTTTAAATATCTAATTATTTGAAAGGCAGAGAAATGAAAGACAAAAACAGAGACACAGACACATGAAGCATCTTTTCCTTGGCTCACTTCCCAAGATGCTAAAATAAACAGGTTTTGGCGAGGACAGAGCCAGGAGCAAGTAATTTTATTTACATCTGCTATATGGCAACATTCCAAAGCATTTGGGTCATGTTCCATTGCCTTCCCAGGTTCATTAATAGAATATACACAAAGTAACACTACAATAGAGAGGGCCAGCATTGCAAGCAGTGGCCAATCCCATTGTAAACTAATGTGTGCCACAAACACTAGTCATTTCAGAACCATCATTAAAAATATTTAGTCCTATACCTCTGTTGCCTCATCATGTATGTTTCTATTAATTCAGTTCATAATTTTATTGTTTAAAAAGACAAACAATATACACCTTGAAGTTTTAGACATAACCATTAGATAAGAGAGGAAATCAAAGGGATACAAATTAAAAAGTGGGAATTCAGATATTCCTATTTAAAAGGACATGGTTCTCAATATAGGGAAGCCGAAAGAGTCCACTAGTAGATGATTAGAATTCATAAAAAACTTTGTTAAAGTAGCAGAATATAATGTTAACACACAAAAGTCAATAGCCTTTCTATACACAGGCATTGCCATGGCCAAACATCTAAACAGAAAGATTTCCAATAAACAACCTAAGTATCCATCTCAAGAGTCCTAGAAAACAAGAATAAGCCAAATACAAGATGAAATTAATAGCATAGGTCATAAATGGAATGTTAACATTAAAGATAAGCAAAATAAAATTTTATTTTTAATAGAAGAAACAGTGACTCCTGTTGTTGACTTAACAAATTGACACTCTTCTTTATGGCTTCAGTAATCTCCCTAGGTTCTAGTCATGAGTTGCCAAGGCTATGAAAGCATTTTGGGTTCACCAACTTCGATCTTATTCTGACAGGGTCATAGTCAATGTGGAAGTTCTGTCTTCCCTTCAGAGAAAGGTATCTCCTTCTTTGATGGTCCCAATGTTTCCACTGGGATCTCACTCAAGCAGATCTTTCATTTAGGTCTTCTTTTTTTGCCAGAGTGTCTTGGCTTTCCATGCCTAAAATACTCTCATGGGCTCTTCAGCCAGGTCCAAATGCCTTAAGGGCTGATTCTGAGGCCAGAGTGCTATTTAGGACATCTGCCATTCTATGAGTCTGCTGTGTATCCCACTTCTCATGTTGGATCATTCTCTCCCATTTTGATTCTGTCAGCTAGTATTAGGAGACACTACTCTTGTTTTATATGATCCCTTTGACTCTTAGACCTAGCAGTGTGATGAATTGTGAACTTAAGTTGATCACTTGGACTAGTGAGATGGCATTGGTACATGCCACCTTGATGGGATTGTATTGGAATCCCGTGGCACATTTCTAACTCCACCATGTAGGGCCATTCTGATTGAGCATGTCCCAAATTGTACATCTCCTCCCTCTCTTATTCCCACTCTTATATTTAACAAGGATCAGTCTTCAGTTGAAATTTAAATACCTAAGAATAATTGTGAGTTAATTACAGAGTTCAACTAGTAGTACTAGAACAAAAAAATACGAAAATGGATAAAGTATTACATTGTACATCAACAGTCAGGACAAGAGCTGATCAAGTCACTGTTTCTCATACTGTCCATTTCACTTCAACAGGTTTCCCCTTTGGTGCTCAGTTAGTTGTCACAGATCAGGGAGGACATATGATATTTGTCCCTTTGGGTCTGGCTTTATTCACTCAGCATAATGTTTTCCAGATTCCTCCATCGTGTTGCAAATGACTGGATTTCATTGTTTTTGACTGCTGGATAGTATTCTATAGAGTACATGTCCCACAATTTCTTTATCCAGTCTACTGTTGATGGGCATTTGGGTTGGTTCCAGGTCTTAGCTACTGTGAATTGAGCTGCAATAAACATTAATGTGCAGATAGCTTTTTTGTTTGCCTATTGAATTTATAAAGAAGGAGTAAAAATGAAATTAAAAAACTCAATAGAACATGAAATCAAGATATTGAAGAGAAAACAAAATGAAAAAAAAAAAGAAATTATCAATTCCAACTTGACTCTCACTGGGATTAAACATGACAATAGGTCTGATCTGATTTCATCAACATTTAAAAAAATCATCTATTATTTTTCACTTTATGTTTCTGTGTGGGAGCAAACTGCAGAAATCCTTACTTAATGTATACTAAGCTGATCTTCTGTATATTAAGATAATCAAAAATGAATCTTGATGTGAATGGAAGGGGAGAGGGAGTGGGAAAGGGGAGGGTTGTGGGTGGGAGGGACGGTATGGGGGGGAAGCCATTGTAATCCATAAGTCGTACTTTGGAAATTTATATTCATTAAATAAAAGTTAAAAAAAAGAAAATGAAAAATTCAACAGAACAAATAAAAAATGCATTTGAGAACCTTAAAATCCAAATCAGGCAGAAGAGAAAGTATCAGACTTAGAAGACAGAGCCCAGAAAAGTATACAGTCTAGCTAAAGTCGGCAAGAGAAAATTAGAAATCTAAAAATAATATTGTTGAGAATCTATAGGATACAATATATAAAAAAAAACAAGATTTTGGGTTCTAGTAGTTTCTGAAGTTATGGAGAGAGAGGAAGTGTTAGAAGGCCTTTTATAAGCAAAATACTAGTGAACTTCCAACAGACATGACCAGAAAAGATCATCAACACAACACATTGTAATCAAACTCACCACAGTGAAGCCTAGGAAAAAGATTCTAAAATGTGCAAAAGAGAAATGCCTGATTACTTTCAAGGATCTCCAATTAGATTCACATCAGACTTCTAATCAGAAACCCTGCAAGCTGGGAGAGAATGGTGAGATATAGCCCAAGACGTAGAGAAAATACAGTCACCCTATTATATTCTACCCTGCAAAGGTCTCATTTGGGAATAAAGTTGAAATAAAAGCCTTTCATAACAAACAGAATGAATGTGTCACCACTCATCCATCCCTGCAAAGGATGCTGAAGATGTTTTACAAACAGAAACACAGAAACACAGTCATCAACAGAAAGAGGGTAAAGGAAGGAAACCTTGCAGTAAGGGATCACAGGAAGTTCAAACTATATATAAGAAATATCTTTGGGAACATGGCAGGGCAAAGTCACTACTTATCAGAGCTGCACTCTCTAGAGATCCCAGTGGAAAGAACAGGTCATCAAAGAAGGAGGTACCTTTCTCTGAAGCGAGAGAGAACTTCCACTTTGACTATGACTTTGTCTAAATATGATCAGAGTTGGAAAACTGAAAAAGCCTCCATAGCCTTGCCAACTCATGACAAGAGCCGAGGGTGATTACTAATGCCATGAACAACGATTTCAATTTGTTAAGTCAACCACAGAAGTCACTGTGCACTTGCTCGTCATGTAGGATCTCTGTCCTAAATGTGCTGTACATTTTGATTTAATGCTATAACTAGTGCTCAAACAGTATTTTACACATTGTATTACTGTGTGGGTGTAAACTGTTGAAATCTTTGCTTGATATATGCTAAATTGATCTTCTGCATATAAAGATAATTGAAAATGAAGCTTGATGTGAATGGAAGAGGAGAGGGAGTGGGAGAGAGGAGAGGAGGGTTGCAGGTGGGAGGAAAGTTATGGGGGGGACCCATTGTAATCCATAAGCTATACTTCAGAAATTTATATTCATTAAATAAAAGTTTAAAATAAAAGACACAGACTGGCTGAATGGATTAAAACACAAAACCAAGCTATTTGCTGCTTATAAGAAACACATCTTTCCAACAAAGATGCATGCAGACTGAAAGTGAAAGGTTGGAAAAAGATATCCCATGCCAAAAGAAACTAAAAAAGAGCTGAGGGAGCCACCTAAATAGCAGAAAAAATAGACTTTAACACAAAAAATGTTAAGAGAGACAAAGAGAGGCACTATATAATGATTAAGGTATCAATTCAACAGGAAGATGTAACTATTATAAATGTATATGCACCTAATTACAGGGCACCGGTTTATTTAAAAGATATGTTAAGGAACTTAAAGGGAGACTTAGACTCCAATACAATAATATTGGGGGCTTCAATGCTCCATTTTTAGCAAAGGACAGATCAACCAGACAGAAATCAACAAGGAAACAGCAGATTTAATTGACACTAGAGAACAAACAGATCTAAGAGATATGTACAGAAATATTCATCCTAATGTTACAGAATACACATTCTTCTCACTAGTGCATGGGACTTTCCCTAGGATAGACCACATATTAGGCCAAAAAGCAAGTCTCAGCAAATTTAAAACAAATCAAAATCACACCATACATCTCAGACCACAATGGAATGAAGCTGGAAATCAGCAACTCAGGATTCTCTAGAGCATAAGTAAACACATGGAGAATGTCAGCATGCTCCTGAATGAACACTGGGTCATAGAACAAATCAAAAGAGAAATCAAAAACTCTCAGGAAGTAAATGAAGATAACAACACAACATATCAAAACGTATGGGCTACAGCAAAAGCAGTGTTAAGAGGAAAGTTTATAGCAATAGGTGCCTACATCAAGAAATTGGAAAGGCACCACATAAATGAGCTATCAATGCATCCCAAAGATCTAGAAAAACTACAGCAAAGCAAACCCAAAACTAGTAGGACAAAAGAAATAATTAAGATTAGAGAGAAAATCAACAAAATTGAATCCAAAAAATTACAAAAGAGAAGCAAAATGTGGAAAGGATTTTTTGAAAAAAAAAATTGACTCACCATTGGCCCAACTAACCAAATAAAGGAGAGAGAAGACACAAATCAATAAAATTAGACATGAAAAGGAAATGTCACAACAGACACCACAGAAATAACAAGAATCATTATAAATTTCTACAAAGAGTTGTATGCCTGCAATCAGGGAAATCTGTCAGAAATGGATAGATTCCTGGACATATACGACCTACAAAAATTGAAGCAAGAAACATAGAAAACCAAAAATGACCCATAACAAAGTCAGAAATTGAATCAGTAATAAAGGCCCTCCCAACAGAGAAAAGCCCAGGACAAGAGAGATTCACTGCTGAATTCTATCAGACATTTACAGAAGAAATAACTCCAATTCTTCTCAAGGTATTCAAAACAATTGAAAGAGAGGGAATCCTTCCAAATTGTTTCTACAAAGCCAGCATCACTTAATTCCTAAACCTGAAAAAGATGTAGCAGAGAAAGAGAATTACACACCAAATTCTCTGAAGAACGTACAAAAAATACTCAACAAAATTGAAGCCAAAATAATCCAACAACAAATTAGAAAGATCATCCAACCCGACCAAGTGGAATTTATCCTTGTATGCAGGGATGGTTCAACATTCACAAATCAATCAATGTGATACACCACATTAACAAACTGCAGAAGAAAAATCATATATTATCTCAATAGATGCAGAGAATGCATTTGATAAATTACAAAACCATTTCATGATGAAAACTCTAACCAAATTGTGTATAGAAGGAACATTCCTCAACACAATTAAGGCAATTTATGAAAAACCCGCGGCCAGCAACCTATTGAATGGGGACTAGTTGGAAGCATTTCCACTGAGATCCAGTTCCAGACAGGGATGCCAAATCTCACCATTGCTATTCAATGTAGCACTAGAAGTTCTAGCCAAGCCATTAGTCAAGAAACAGAAATTGAAAGGGGTACAAAAAGGGAAGGAAAATGTCAAACTATCCATCTTTGCAGACAACGTGACTCTTTATTTAAGGGATCCAAAGAACTCCACTAAGAGACTATTGAACTCATAGACAAATATGAAAAAGTAGCAGGATATAAAATCAATACATAAAAATCAACAGCCTTTGTATACAGACACTGCCAGAACTGAGAAATAACTTCTAAGGTCAATCCCATTCACAACAGCTACCAGAAAAAGCCAAATACCTTGGAAAACACTTAACCAAGGATGTCAAACATTTCTATAATGAGAATCACAAAATCTTAAAGAACTAGAAGAGGATACCAAAAATTTGGAAAAAATATTCCATGCTCACTGATTGGAAGAATCAGTATCATCAAAATGTCCATTCTTCCAAAAGCAATTTGCAGATTCAATGTGATACCAATGAAAATATCAAACACATTCTTATCAGACCTAGAAAAATGATGCTGATATTCATGTAGAAGCATATATTGAGGCGCAGGAAACCTCAAATAGATAAACGAGTCTTACACAACCAAGACAGAGCTGGAGGCATCAGAATACCAGATTTCAAAACATACTACAGGGCAATTATAATCAAAACAGCATGCTACTGTACAGAAACAGATGGATAGGCAATAGAACAGAATAGAAACACCAGAAATCAATCCAAACATCTACAACTGATTTATATTTGATCAAGGCGCTAAAACCAATTCCTGGAGCAAGGAGAGTCTTTTAAACAAATATTGTTGGGAAAACAGGATTTCCACATGCAGAAGTATGAAGCAAGATACCTATGTGGCACCTTACACAAAAATGCACTCAACATGGATTAAAGATCTAAATCTATGACCCAACACCATAAAATTATTACAGAACATTGGAGAAAGTCTGCAAGATATAGGCACAGGCAAGACTTCTTGGAAAAATCTCCAGTGGCATAGGCAGTCAAAGCCAAAATTTACAACAGGGATTCCATCAAATTGAAAAGTTTTTGTACTGCATACAAAAAAAAAGTCAGCAAAGTGAAGAGGCAACTGAAATAATGGGAGAAAATCTTTGCAAATTATGCAACTGAAAAAGGTTCAATAAGCAAAGTCTGGCAGGCGCCACAGCTCACTTGGCTACTTTTCTGCCTATGGAGATGGCACCCTGGGTTATAGTCCCAGTTGGGGTGCCAGGTACTGTCCCAGTTGCTCCTCTTCCAGTCCAGCTCCCTGCTGTGGCCTGGGAAGGCAGTGAAGGATGTCCCAAGTGGTTGGGCCATGCACCCACATGAGGGACCACCAGGAGGAAGCATCTGGCTCCTTGCTTTGGATCGGCACAGTGCACCAGTGTAGCAGCCATTTGGGGGGTGAACCGACGGAAAAGGAAGACTTTTCTCTCTGTCTCTCTCTCTCTCACTCTCTAACTCTGCCTGTAAAAAAAATAACCAGAATCTACAAAGAGATCAAGAAACTTCACAAAAGCAAACAGACAACCCGCTTAAGAGATGGGCCAGAGCCTAAATAGACATTTTTCAAGAGGAAATCCAAATGACCAACAGACACATGAAAAAATGTTCAGGATCACTAGCCATCAGGGAAATGCAAATCAAAACCACAATGAGGTTTCACCTCACTCCAGTTAGAATGGCTTTTATACAGAAATCAACTAACAACAGATGATGGTGAGGATGTGGGGGCAAAGGCACAATGACCCACTGTTGGTGGGAATGCAGACTGGTAAAGCCACTATGGATACAGTTTGGAGATACCTCAGAAATCTGAATGTATCCCTACCACATGACCCAGCAATTCCATTCTTTGGAGTTTACCCAAGGAGAATTAAATTGGCAAATAAAAGAGCTGTCTACACCTCAATGTTTATTGCAGCGCAATTCAGAATGGCTAAGACATGGAATCAACCTAAATGCCCATCCACAGAAGACTGGATAAAGAAATTAAGTGATATGTATTCTACAGAATACTACACAGTGGTAAAAGAAATGAAATCTGGTCATTTGCAACAAAATGGAGGAATCTGGAAAACATCATACTGAGTGAAATAAGCCAGTTCCAAAGGGACAAACATCATATGTTCTCCCTGATATGTGACAACTGAGCATCTAAAAGGAAAACTGTAGAAGTGAAACTGACACTATGAGAAGCAATGACTTGATCAGCCCTTGTGATGACTGTCAAGGGACAGCTTACTATTTTATTCATTTTAGTATTTTCTTTTTCTACTTAAACCATTGGTTGAGCTTTTTACTTAACACAGAATTATTGTTAGGTGTTTCAATCAAATTGAAATAAAAAATAAGAGTTGGGATAAGAGATGGAGGGGATATACAGTTTGGCACATGCTCCCAGGTATTTACCCCTAAGGGTAAAGCTTAAAACTTGCCATGGGACTCGAAATACTAAAAATTGGCATGTACCAATGCCACCTTACTAATTAATTAAAGTGATCAGTTTAAGTCCATAATGATCATAAAGAGGATTAAGTGTCAAGGGAGCACACAAATAAGACCAGTGTCTGCTAATAATTGCAGAATTAAAAAGGAGAGAACAATCCAGGATGGGAAGCAGGTCACAGAGCAGACTCTTAGAATGACAAATGCCGTAAACAGAACTCTGGCCTCAGAATCACACCTTAAGGCATTTGGATCTGGCTAAAAAGCACATGAGAGTAGTTCAGGCATGGAAACACAGGACATTGTGGCAAAAATGACCTTAAAGAAAGACCTCTGTGAGTGAGATTCCAGCAGAAAGAAGCGGACATTAAAGAATGAGGTACCTTTCTCTGAAGGGAGGAGAGAACTTCCAGTTTGATTATGACCTTGTATAAACAATGTTGGACTTTGTGAACTCAAGAGGCTTCCATAGCCTTGGCAACTCATGAAAAGAGCCTCCGATGATTACTGACATCATAAATAAAAGTGTGAACTGTTAAATTGTCAACAGGAGTCACTGTGCACTTGCTCCCTATATTGGGACCTGTGTACTTAATGGTTTTTACTATGAGAATTAACACTATAACTAGTTCTCAAACCATGCTTTATACTTTGTCTTTCTGTGTGGCTGCAACCTGTTGAAATCTGCACTTAGTATAGAGTTGATCTTCTGTATATAAAGATATTTAAAATGAATCTTAAGGAAGAATGGGATAGGAGAAGGAGTAGGAGATGGGATGGTTTGTGGGTGGAAGGGTGGTTATAGAGCAAAGAGTCACTATAATCCAAAAGTTGTACTTTTGAAATTTATAATTATTAAATCAAAATTTTCTATAATTATAATATATCTGAATAGAGTGATACTAAGAATATTAAATCAGGAATAATGTTTTCAAATGAAAGTTCAGCAACAAATATCTTCATTCATAAAATCTACAAAATTAAAAAAAAATAACACCAATCTTTTGAAAAGTTAGAGAGGTAACTTTTCCAAACTCATCATATGAGGCCAGCTGGTAAAGCCATTATGGAAGTCTGTTTGGAGATTCCTCAGAAACCTGAATACAACCCTAACATACAACCCAGCCATCCATTCCTTGGAGTTTACCCAAAGGAAATTAAGTTGGCAAATAAAAGTGCTGTCTATATCTTAATGTGTATTGCAGATCAATTCACTATAGCTAAGACCTGGAATCAACCTAAATGCCCATCAACAAAATACTGGATAAAGAAATTATGGGATATGCACTCTATAGAATACTATACAGCAGTAAAAAATGAAATCTGTCTATTTGCAACGAAATGGAGGAATCTGGAATACATCATACTGAGTTAAATAAGCCAGTACCAAAGGGACAAATATCATATGTTCTTGATCAGTGACAACTGACTGAGCACCTAAGAGGAAACCTGTTGAAGTGAAATGTACACTATGAGAAAAAATTACTTGATCAGCCTGTGTCCTGACTGTTGAAGAACAACTTACTATTTTGTTCCCTTTATTATCTTTTGTTCTACTTAATGCCATTGGTTGAACTCGTTAATTAACATGCAATTATTCTTAGGTGTTTAAATTTAACTGAAAAGTGATCTCTGTTAAATATGAGTGGAAATAAGAGAGGGGGGAGATGTACAGTATGGCCCATGCTCATCAGACATACCCCTAGTGCTAGAGTTAGAAACATGCCAGGGGATTTCAATTCAATTCCATTAAGGTGGCATGTACCAATGCCAGCTCACTAGTCAAAGTGAGCAGTTTCAATTCATAATTAATCATAATGATAGGATTGAGAGTCAAAGGGATCACCTAAACAAGGCTAGTATCTGCTAATACCAACTGATAGAATTAAAAAGGAGAGAACAACCCAAGATGGGAAATGACTCATAGAATTGCAGATGCCCTAAACAGCACTCTGGCCTCAGAATCAGCCCTTAAAGTTTTAGATATGGCTAAAAAGCCCATGAGAGTATTTCAGGCATGGAAAGCCAAGACACTCTGGCAAAAAAAAGACCAAAATGAAAGATCTCTGTGAGTGAGATCCCAGTGAAAAGAACGGGCCATCAAAGAAGGAGGTACCTTTCTCTGAAGGGAGCAGAGAACTTCCACTTTCACTATGGCCTTGTCTAAATAAGATCAGAGCTGGTGAACTCAAGAGGCTTCCATAGCCTTGACAGCTCATGACAAGAGCCTCGGGTGATTACTGACATCATAAATTAGATTGTCAATTGTTAACTCAACAACAGGAGTCACTGTGCACTTACTCCACATGTAGGATCTCTGTCTTTAATGTGTTGTACTATGTGAATTAATGGTAAAACTACTACTAAAACAGTACTCTATTCTTTGTGTTTCTGTGTATGTGCAAAGTGTTGAAATCTTAACATTTCTAAATAAATCATGTAAATAATTCATGTGGAAGAGAAACACAAAAAAATCACATGGCAACTGCAATTAAACGATGAAAAGTTTTGAATAAAATTAAGCATCTAATCACAAAAATAAACTGTGAGTAAAGCAGTAAAAATAGTTATTACTTATTATAACTAAGATGGGCTGCAATGCACCTATAATATAAACCATAATTGTCATAGAACACTGAAAGCTATTTCCCTCGCAACACAGCTGTACAAGCTGCTCTCCTTGTATTTTCTGTCTTCAACAATTTCCTAGATGTGCAGTTAGGAAATTTAAAAAACAGAAATGTTTATGTAGAAGCTTATGCTTTTAAGCAGCAAAACCATCAATACATGTTAATGAAACTATTATATACAGAGATAATCCCATAAAATTCAAAAAAAAATAAAAACTGACCAGAGAATTATGCAGAATTACTGTGTATAAGATCAATATATAAACCCAATGTGTTATGACATGCCAGTAAGAACGAAACAGACAACAATATTAAATTACAGAATACAGAACTACAAGTGAATATCTGTAATAGAAACAAGAGAAAGAGAGGTCAATCTATGTAATGTATTTTTTAGTATCTTAAAATAGTCCTGGAGTCATTTTTTTTAAAAGTCAAATGACCTTAAAAAAGAGCCAAGAATATAAATCATATAAAGACCCAGAATACTGGAAAGATTCAGCATTCTGTTACACATGAGACCATTATTGAAAGTCCAAGGGTCACAAGATTTTAATAGGGTCCTGGAAAAAGGAGGGAGGGACAGTGCTCTGATGTCATGATCATCAGGGAGGTGAGAGCGGCCCCTGATGTTGGGAGGATCAAGCTGCAAAGATGAGGCAGTTTCAGACCTGAGACCAAGCAGAGTTCCTCTCTGCCCCCACCTGCCACAACCCCAAGCTATGGCCGTCATGCTAGGAGCATTTGGATTGGCTGTGTGTTCTCTGATGTTATGCATGCTCATTGTGAGGGCAGACTTTAAAATCAGGTGTTCAAAGGCAACACTGCTGAACCACACAGCATCTTCTTTTCTGGCATCCCAATGTTAGGCTTTCTGGGTTTGTTCCTGAGAGAGGTCTCAGGTGTTTCATCCATTGCTGCTCTGTGAACTTCCCTCACCACACTCAGGAGCCCTCAGGAGGATGCTGGGACTCGTTGGAAGCAGGAAAGTGGTGAGTGTCAGAGACCAGTATTCTATGGTCGCAGGAAGTGAGCTGGGACAGTAGCCAGGACCCTGGTGTCCTCTCCTGTGTCTAAAGGAAAAGGGTTTGTGTGAACCCTGGGGCCTCACAGCTTTCCAAATTGATGGTGGTTACCGAATCCACATGGAGAAATGAACTTCCACATGTGATCTGATATCCTTTGGTTGAGAAACGAGGTCACTAGTTTACAATTCAGTCCTGTCAGCACAGCTCTTCCTAGGTTCTGAGTCAGGTTTTGTTGGATGCTAATAACAGAATAGTACAGACTCAGTAATGTAGAAAGAAATGGTATTTGTCCCATGGTTTGGGTCCAAGGTCGGAGGGCAGTATCTGTTGATGGTCATCTTGTTGGCAGAGGTTTGGGTGGCACAGAGACCATATGACCGAATAATGAAATTGCAGGAGGTTCAAATATGAAGTAGTTTCTATAGCACACACCTGGGAATAAGCAGTCACTCAATAATCACATGAATTGATTTAGCCTAATCACTTCATTGGGGTCCCGCCTGTTCCCAATGATTAATCTCTCCTAATTGGGATTAAAGGCCTTCACACCCTTCTGTGGAGAGTAATATCTTTGTAAAGGCCAATCATTCTTCACTCCCTAACCCCAAGCTAACTGGTGTGAGAACTGAGAATCAAATACACTGTTGAACACACAGTAGTTTCATTATGCATCCAAATTTGGTTTAGTCAAATGATAGCTTGCAGCATTTGAGAATATCTCAGAATATCAGATTCTGCTGGCTATAAAATGGTTTATAAATTTGAGAGTTCATTTGTGACTGGTAAAAGAAAAAAAATTCTTTTCTCCTCAATGCCTGTACCTTTGATTTTAAGACTCAGATATTTCATGGGTAATATGAGTGGCTATGATCCTGTCTAATACACAAATTTCAGGCCATAGCTAAGCTCATGCAAGTAAGTTAGCTTTAGAGGGAATCTCTGGATAACTTCATAATTTTGACTTGAGCCAGAAAATCAAATACATGCTTTTCATTGGTATATGCCCGGGATGTGTTTATGCTAAAATCTTAATCCGTTTTGTCTAATAACTCTATATAATGTCAGCAATGAACTGTTGATAAGTCATAGGTGTTATAGATGTGTTGTTTGATTTTAACCAAACAACACACATTTGGTGTTAGTGGCCACGAAAATGACTGCACAGGTCACAGACTTAAACTGATTGTAAGTGTTTGATTTCTGGTGAGAATTAAGACCTTGGAGGAGGGAGCCAATGCAAACTGTTGGGAGGGAAAAGTGAAAATTGTGGAACTCTCAGAATTAAATGTTCTGGCTGCTGAGGTTTGTCTTAGTTCCTGAGAGTGAATCCCCTTAGTCTGCATCTCCTGAGAGTGATCCCCAAAGTCTGGGAACCTGAGTTTGGTGCCCCTTGATACTGTGGGATAAAGAGGTTGTTTCCTTTTAATTGAACTTAGTACACCAGTTTAGAAATTATGTGCCATGATTTCATGTTAGACATATATACTCTTGCATAGATCCCTAATATACAGTAATAAAACCTGAAAGGAAGACAATTGTTGACATCTTTGTTTTCTGCTAAATTTGAATAAGAATGTTAACATCCATGGAACTAATATTCAGGAAAATATAGGGGCCTTGGTCAGTTCAGGTATTTTCCCAATCTCTTGTACTTCTGCCCCCGAGAGGAAAGTCCTGGTTCTTTGATGTTTTTGTTTGCTTACTTTCTGTTTCTCTAAACCATGAGTTTTGCTAGCTTTGTTTGGTATTTGTGACAATATCTTTCTTGATTTTTGTTCCTCATCTGCTAATTCTTGGCCTTTTTTGTTACATTATGGCAAAATGCTGTCATGTTATAGATTGTGTATAGACTGTGCTTCTGTAGGAAATATTGATAGTTAAAATGGATTGTCTATCTTTTCTTCCATATATACTGATTTTTGGGCCTTTTCAACACTTGAAGTGACCTTAATTATTTATTTTCTCCATCTAGTGTTAGCTGATGTATCTGCCCAATGACATATGGATAACTATTAATTACCCCTGGTTGGGTATTTATACCATTGTGTTTATTTGTTCTGATAAACACTGGGCAATCCTTGCAGTTTTGTAAGCATTTTTCTTAAATATTCTGATGCTCTATCTATGAACACTGATATGAAACACTGTACTATCCTCATAGAAAATGATCTGCTCATCTCACTGTGTAACCCTTTTAAATGTTCTGGCACAAATCCTGATTAACCTGAAGTGCATATTGCTTTTCCAGGCTTCAATGTAATGGTGCTATAATGGACCATGTTTCTGCATATTTTCTATTTAATCATTTTATATCTTCATTCTATTTTACTTTTGAAATCCGTACATATGTATCTTAAGTTGACAAAAATGTAATGTATTTAGCACCTAAAATTGGTTTGGAACACTATTTCTTTGGAAGCTCCGATATCTTATAAAAGAATGTTCTCAACTCTTTACTCCTATCGTTTATATAATTTCTGTCATTATTTTTAATGATCAGAAACTGTAACAACACTGTTCATTGTTAAGTTTTTATTAAAATGATAATATTATCTGTTAGGTTACGTTGGAATAAAGAATATAAATATTTTGCTATACCTCCATTTGCTTTCAGTCTTTTCTTTACTTGGATGACTTCCAAGACTATGTTGCTCTTTATGTCTGATGAATTATTTTCTAATTTACTTGATAGAAAAAGAGAGGCAATGAATGAGAGAAAGAGCTCCTATTCACAAGTTCACTTCGCAAATGCTCACATCTTCCAGGGAGGGGTCAGATCTAAACCTGAGAGCAGGTAACTCACTTCAGGTTTTCCATGTGGGTAGCAAAAACCACATGTCCTGAGACATCATCATGACTTCCCAGGGTCTGCTTTAATTGGAAGCTGGAGTTAGGATCAGAATCAGGAAATGCACCCGGGTCCTCAATTGTGGAATACAGTTTTATTAATCTTAACAGTTATCCTAAGCCTTTTTTTTTAAACTGAAATACATGGATCCAAGTTTGAACATCATGCCTGTAATTTGACAACAGTATTAAGAATGAATGAAACAGTATAAAGGGATGGGGTCATGAGCAGTGAGGTGAGCCACAACTTTGGATGCCCTCATCTCATATTTATCTTCCTCATTCAGGTCCTGGCCATTCCCCACTTCTAATCTAGATTCTTGCTAAAATGTATCTGAGGGGCATTTGATGATGTCTTAAGTACTCACATACCTTCTGCCTACATTGGAGATACAAAAGGTGGTTCCTGGCTCCTAGATTAAACTGGAACCAGTCCCAGGTTTTGCAAACATTGACAAGTGAACTAGTGGATGGAATATCTACCCACTACTGCCCCTCCTCCTTTCAAGAAAATAAATACATATAAAAACCTTACAACTATTCTTCCATTTAGGTTCAAGTTTAGCTTTGCAACAATGGCATTCATAGAATATCAGAAAGTCATGCAAGGGATCAGAAGAAAGTACAATGGGAAAGGCAACCTTGATTTTTAAATTTTAAGATTGTTGAAATAATCCTTAGCAGGACTGGAGATTATTGCCTTATTACTTTCTTATGCTTTGTAAATGATGTAGTTTGGTTAATCACATAGTGCAGATAGTTCATTGATAGAATATAGAGACATTTCTGATTTTTAAAATTTTGCTCAGTCTTTGATTAACACTACTTGTATATTATTACAGGATACAGTGCAACACTCGAGTACTCACCCAACATAATTTAATCAATCTAGAAAATGAGGATTTCCCTTGCTTATTTTGTGTTTAAGGCCTACAAGTCCCTCCATTCCAATTTCTTATACAGTGTATCTTATCATGAACTAAAGTCACAACACCATATTATGGAACACTGCAACTGGTTCGTTCTTTCTAACTCTGTTTCTATATCTGTTACCTACCACCCAGTATCTTCAGTAATGAATCTTCCCACCCTAATTAAAACCATTTATATTTATATCCACCATGTTTTAGAAACCCATATATCAGAGAACATGTGATATTTATTTCTTCCTATGCCAGTCTTACTTCACTTAAGGATCTCCAGTTCCACCCATTTTGAAGCAAATAATATTTCAATCCTTTTTAATCAGTGAATTAGGATTGGAAAACCTGTAACACATTGATAGATTCCTAGGTTGGTTCCAAATATTTACTACTACGAATAGTGCTGTAGTCAAAACAGAAAGCAGAAATCTCTTTGGCATGCAGATTGAATTTCCTTCTGATACATACACAATGGTTGGAGAGGTTTATCCCTTCTCATTTTTTGAGGGATGGCCATACTAAGTCTTCATAATGCTCAGGCTAACTTGCATTCTCATCACTGTCTTACATTTTAAAATATGTATTTATTTGAAAGTCATAGTTACAGATAGAAAGAGAGAGAGAGAGAGAGAGAGAGATCTTCCATCCACTGGTTCACTCCCCAAATGGCTGCAATGGCTAGAGCTGGGCCAAAACAAAGCCAAGAACCAGAAGCTTCCTCCTGGGTCTACCATGTGGGAGAAGAGGCCTAAAGACTTGGGCCACCTTCCACTGATTTCCCAGGCCAAAGAAGAGAGCTAGACCAGAAGTGGAGCAACTGGGACTCAAGTCCCCATATGGGATTTTTGGTACTGCAGGTGGCGGCTTTAATTGCTACACAACAGTGCAGGCTCCAATAACTTATTAAAGTTTTCTTTTCTTCATACCCCACTAGCATTTGTAAGTGAGGTGACACCTAGTGTATTTTGATTTGCATTTTCCTATATAATAATTATATTGCATGTTTTCCCATTTTTGTTGACCATGGGTATTTCTTCTCTACAGAAATGCCTGTTCAGATCCTTTCCCAATTCTTAGATATATTTGTGCATAATTTCAGCAGTTTCATACGTATTCTGAATTTCAGTTCTTCATGAAATGCAGAATTGGCAAATACTTTATCCCAGTCTACTGGGGTATTAAAATAATTTTATTCATATACGGTAAAGAAATTTCATGTATTTCAGATACACAGACTTAAGAGCATAATATTTCCCACCCTAACCTCCCTCTTGCCCATGCTCGGACCCTCTGTCCTCCTTCCTCTCTTATTTTTTCTTTTTATATCTATAATTGCATAATTTCAATTTATTTTATAATCACAAGCTGAACTCTGCACCAAAGAAAGAATTGAATGGAACAAGTAGAAAAATCACTGTTTATCAAGTGTATAGACAAGGATTGTAAGCAATAACCAAAACTCAACATTGCATTTTTGTGCTTTGCTTATTTGTGCTTTGTTTATTTGTTGATTTTGTGCTGGTTTATTTGACTGAGAATAATGGCTTCCATATGCATATATTTTGTTGTAAAAGACAAGATCTTATTAATTTATATAGCTGAGCAGTTTTGCATAGTGCATATACACCACATTTTCTTTAACCATTATTCAGTTGATGAATCTGTAGGTTGATGTCAGATCTTAGCTATTGATCTGCAATAAACATCAGGTGCAGACAAGTCTTCCTTATGCAGATTTCATTCCATTTGGGTAAATTTTAGGAGTGGGATGGCTGTGTATACGGTAGAACAATTTTCAGATTACTGAAAAATTACGACTGTGTTCCATAATGGTTGTACTCTTTTACAATTTAACCAGCAGTGGATTATAGTTTTTTATCACCCATATATTTGCTAACATTTACTGTTTTATAATTTTTGAAAGATAGCCACTCTAATTGGGGTGAGGTTTCACCCTCATCATCCTTTTGATTTGCATTTCCTGATGGCTAATGATCCTGAGCATTTTTAAACGTTTCCGTTGACCATTTGAATGTCATCCTTCAAAAATGTCTGTTTTGTCCTTTGCCCATTGCTTGACAGGATTTTTGTTGTTTTTGTTGTTCTGGATTACTTGAACTCTTTGTAGATTCTGGATATTAGACCTTTAACCATTGCAAGATTTGCAAATGTTTTCTCCTGTTCTCTTGGATGCCTCTACAATAGGTTGAGCAATTCCTTTGCAGTGCATAAGCATCTTAGCTTAATGCTATCCTATTTGTTTATTTTTGCTTTGATTGCCTATCATTCTGGGGTATTTAACAAGAATTCCATGTGTATGCCAATGTCTTGCTGAGTTTCCCAATATTTTCATCTAGTAATTTGATGTTATCAGGTTATTGTTTTATATCATTGATCCATCTATAGTTCATTTCTGTATAAATTGTAAGGTGGTGGTCTTGTTTCATATTTCTACATGCAGAATCCAAGTTTTCCAGTAACATTTGTCGAAGACTACCTTTTTTTCAGGCATTGATTTTGGCTCCTTTGTCAAAGATCGGTTGGTTGTACATGAGTGTATTAACTTCTGGAATTTCTACTCCAGTCCATTGGTCTACATGTCTGTTTTTGTGCCAGTATTAGGCTTTTTTCATAATAATTGACCTGTAGTTGTCATGAAATCTGATATTGCGATGCCTCTGGCTTTGTTTTATTCTTTAAGTTTGCTCTAGCTATTCAGGATCTCTTGGGCTTCCATATGAATTTTAGCATCATTTTTTCTATCATTTTTTCAGAAGAATGCCATTACTATTTTGCTTGGGATCATATTGAACATGTCAATTGCTTTCACTAGTATGGACATTTTGATTCTATTAATTCTTCTAATCCATGAACATGACAGATATTTCATTTTTATGTTCTCCTATTTATTTTAAAAATGTTTTGTAATTATCATTGTAGAGATATTTGACCTCTTTATTTAAATTTAGTCCAATTTGTTTGGCTATTGTGAATTGAACTGATCTTGCATGTCCTTTCTCAGCCATAGCATTGTCTTTTTATACAAATGCTATTGAATTTTGTGTATTGATTTTATCTTGCAAATTTACCAAACTCTCTTGAGTTCCAATAGTCTCCTGGTGGAGTCTTTTGGCTTCCTGATATATAAAATCATATCTTCTATCAACAGTAATAATTTGACTTCAAGCTTTCCAGTTTGTATCCCTTTGCTTGGATTTTGCTTGCTGGTGGCTCTCAGTAAGCCTTCTAGAACTATATTGAATAGCAGTTATGGGGGTGAGCATCCTTGTAGATCTTAGTGGAAATGCTTCCAATTTACCCACACAATTTGATGGTGGCTCTGTGTTTGTCCTAAACTACCTTGAATGTGTTCATGAATATTCCTTCTATTCCCAGTTTAAGGTTTATATCAAGGACATATTTTATCTAGTGCATTCCCACTTGGTCTGGGTGAATTATATTTCTAATGTGTTGTTATGTTTGATTAGCAAGTATTTTGAGGATTTTTTACATCTGTATTTATCAAATACATTGGTCTTAGTTTGCTTTGTACATATACCTGGTTTTAGAATTAAAGTGTTGCTGGTTTTATAGGTGTTAAGAGGGCTTTTATCTTCACTCTGATGGCTGTCTTCTTTGTTCTGAATTATCTTCTTAGTTTGATATAAGCTTTCTCTATTAGTTTTTTATTGCCTGTTCTTAGGGTATCTTATCAAGAAGCCATTGCTTATGTCAACGTCTATAGTTTCTCTATATTTTGTAAGTTTCAGTTCTTACTGTTGCATCCATGACTCACTTTCAGTTGACTTTGTATAGGAAAAGAGGGGTGGTCATCTGGGTTTCGTCATGTCCATATGGATATCCTGTTGCCTCTGGACAATTTACTGAATAGACTATACCTTTCGCAGTGTATTTTGGTTAGCTTTGTAAAAGATCCATTGTCTGCATGTATCTGTATTTCTTTTTTGGAGCCTCTATCCTCTTACACTAGTCTATTCATCAGTTTTTATGCCAGGGTTTACCATACATCTATGGTATGTATTGAACTCATTTGCTGTGACCCCAGACGTGTTCTGTTTCTCAAGAGTTACTTTTCTATGTGGAACATTTTTTAATATATGTGAAGATAGGAGGTTTAGGTTTATTTTTCTAGATACATGATGAATTCCATTGATTTTGATGGAAAGCATATTGTATCTGTAAATTAACTTGGATAATATGGAAATACTAGAAAATATTTCAATCTGTGAATATGAGCGGTCTTTTTGATCTCAGATTCTTTATCATGGCTTTAGGATTGTTGCTGTAGAGGCATTTTACATCACAAGTCAAATTTATCCAGGGTATTTTATTTCTTATTGTGAATTTAATTTCTTCTTTAATTTATTTTCTCAGTGGGTTTACAATAGTATAGGTATATAAAACTTATTCTGATTTTTTGTGCTTACTTTGTATCCTACAAATCTACCAGTCAGTTACCAGTTCAGGTGGCTTGTTGTTGAACTCATTGCATTTCCATATAAATAGAATAAAATCATCTGGGAAAATAATTAATTTCAATTTCTTCTTTTCTATATCTGTGTTTTTTTTATTTCCTTCCCTTTTCTTTTTGTTTTGCCTAGACCTTACATTGCAGTATTGAATATAAAAGTAAAAAATGTGCATCATTTTATGGTTCCAATTATAGGGTAAATGCTTTCATTTTGTTGGCATTCAATAGAACCTGGCTCAGGTTCCTCAAGTGCAAGGGTTTTGTAATTGAAGTGTATGCAATCTATAAGTGTTCTGCTCAATTTACTTCTCATAAGTGAATGTATAATTTTATACAAAATGTTTTCTGCATCTAGTTTATTATACTGATGCTTGTTTTTGATTGATGTGAATTATTGTAATTATGAATTACATTCACATTTTCCCTGTTCCTATATTACATCTGACTTGATTATGATATCTGACCATTTATTTTTTTTGGATTCCAAACTGGATTCAATTGCTATCAAATTTTCACCTATATTCTAATATAAATTCTATTAGGATGACAGTGTTGCATTATATTCAGCAGGGACTCTGCTTTGTAAGTTTTTATTTGAAAAAAGAGAATCAGAGATACACTGAGATCTTGCATCTATCACGTCACTTTAGGAAAAACTGGCCTCGTATAATGAGTTTGGAAAAGTTACCTCCCTAACAATTTGTATAATACTTTTCAAAAAATTTGTGTTATTTTTTAATTTTGTAGATTTCAGCAATGAAGACCTTTGTTGCTGATCTTTCAGTTGAACACATTATTCCTCATTTAATGTTCTTTCTCAGGATTGCTCTATTCAGAGATGTTATTATTATTATAGAAAACTTCTTATAATTCCTTTAATTAAACTTAAGTTTATTTATTTATTTTTTAACTTTTATTTCATAAATATAAATGTCCAAAGTACAACTTTTGGATTATAGCGGCTTTCCCCCCCATAACCTCCCTCCCACCCGCAACCATCCAATCTCCCACTCCCTCTCCCATCCCATTCACATCAAGATTCATAGTGTGAAAGGGGAGGGTTGTGGGTGGGAGGGACGTTATGGGGGGAAGCCATTGTAATCCATAAGCTGTACTTTGGAGATTTATATTCATTTAATAAAAGTTAAAAAAATAACAAAAAAAGAGTCATTTTCAATGATTTTATATCCAGAAGATCAATTAAGTATATGCAAAGGAAAGGTTTCAACAGTTTGCACATACACAGAAACACAAAGAATAGAGTACTGTTTTAGTAGTAGTTTTACCATTAATTCACATAGTACAACACATTAAGGACAGAGATCCTACATGTGGAGTAAGTGCACAGTGACTCCTGTTGTTGACTTAACAATTGACAATCTAATTTATGACATCAGTAAGCACCCGAGGCTCTTGTCATGAGCTGTCAAGGCTATGGAAGCCTCTTGAGTTCACCAGCTCTGATCTTATTTAGACAAGGCCATAGTGAAAGTGGAAGTTCTCTGCTCCCTTCAGAGAAAAGTACCTCCTTCTTTGATGGCCCGTTCTTTCACTGGGATCTCACTCACAGAGATCTTTCATTTAAGTGTTTTTTTTTTTTTTTTGCCAGAGTGTCTTGGCTTTCCATGCCTAAAATACTCTCATGGGCTCTTCAGCCAGGTCCGAATGCCTTAAGGGCTGATTCTGAGGCCAGAGTGCTGTTTAGGACATCTGCCTTTCTATGAGTCTGCTGTGTATCCCGCTTCCCATGTTGGATCGTTCTCTCCCTTTGTAATTCTATCAGTTAGTAATAGCAGACACTACTCTTGTTTATGTGATCCCTTTGACTCGTAGGCTTATCAGTATGATCAATTGTAAACTGAAGTTGATAACTTGGACTAGTGAGATGGCATTGGTACATGTCACCATGATGGGATTGAATTGGTATCCCGTGGCATGTTTCTAACTCCACCATTTGGGGCCATTCTGATTGAGCATGTCCCAAATTGTACATCTCCTCCCTCTCTTATAACCACTATTACATTGAACAGAGATCACTTTTCAGTTGAATTTAAATACCTAAGAATAATTGTGTGTTAATTAAAGAGTTCAACCAATAATTTTAAGTAGATCAAAAAAGTGCTTATAGTGATAAAGTTTTAACTTGTAGATCAACAGTAAGGACAAGAGCTGATCAAGTCACTGTGTCTTATAGTATCCATTTCACTTCACCATGTTTCCTTTTTGGTGCTCGGTTAGTTGTCACCAATCAGGGAGAACCTATGATATTTGTCCCTTTGGGACTTGCTTAATTCACTGAGCATGATGTTTTCCAGATTCCTCCATTTTGTTGCAAATGACAAGATTTCGTTGTTTTTTACTGCTGTATAGTATTCTATGGAGTACATGCCCCATAGTTTCTTTATCCAGTCTACTGTTGATGGGCATTTGGGTTGATTCCAGGTTCTAGCTATTGTGAATTGAGCTGAAATAAGAATTCATCTATTTTTAACACATGTGTTTCAACTATGAGTTTGAAAACCTAAAATTTAACCACTAGAGTTCCACTTCGTTAGTGTGTGGTTGAGGATGAATTCTTTTGCATCATGCATTTTGTCTTGAGAGTGAAGCAATTACTCAGGAAACATACAAATCATTCTTCTTGGTTCTTTTTATATCTCAAAGAAACATTTTATTTAATGAGTACAAATCTCATCAGTACAACTTTAGGAATATAGTGATTCTTCTCACTATGCTGCCCTCCCTCCTCCACTCTCACCCCTCTCCTCCTCCCTTGCTCATTCCAAGTTCCATTATCCTTTAAGATACATTTTTGTTTAGCTTTATACATAGAAGACCAAATTTTACAAAGTAGATTTCAACAGTTTTCACATACGAACAAACATACTCAGAAAAACACACACACACAAACTGAGAACTAGTTTTACAGTTAATTCTCATAATACAATTCATTGCAGACAGAAGTCCTTTATGGAGAGTATGTGCACAGTGACTCCTGTTGTTAATTTAACAAATAACACTCTTATGTATGATATCAGTGATCACCCAAAACTCTTGTCGTGAGCTGCCTAGGTTATAGAAGCTACAAAGGCTATAGTAGCCTCTGTATCCAAAATCTGTATCAGTATCTAGACAAGTCCACAAGGAAAGTTGAAGTACTCTCCACCTGTCAGACAAAAGTACATCCTTCTTTTATGGCCACTTCTTTCCACTGGGGTCTCTCTCACAGAGATCCTTTAGGTAGAAAATTTTTTACCACATTGTCTTGGCTTTTGATGCTTGAATTGCTCTCATGTGACTTTAACCTGACCAGAATGGCTTATGGGCTGATTCTGAGCACAGAGTGTTGTTTAATGTGATTCTCATTCTATGTGTCTGCTCTGTGTACTGCTTCCCATGTTGGAATATTCTCTCCTTTTTAATTCTGTTTATTTTTACCAGACATTTTATATTATTTATATGATCCACTTAACATGTAATCCTATCTATATTATCAATTTAACACTTAATATGTTCACTTTAACAATTAAGATGACATTTTTTACTATCCAGTTTGATGGGATTTGAGGTCCCATACCACGATTTTAAACTGTACCTTTAGAAGTAATCTGTAGGAAAGTATGCAGGACAATAGAGCTTCACAGTTACAAAATTCTTCCTTCCTGTGTTATTCCAAACATTATGCTTAATGAGATTTATTTTCAATTGACTTTATAAACCTTGACTCTGATACGGCCTTGACTAAACAAGTTTAGAGTTGGTGAACTCAGTAGGCTCCCATAGCCTAGACAGCTCATGGCAAGAGCCTCAGATGATTGCTGACATCATAAATAAGAGTGTCAATTGTTAAATCAACAATGGGAGTCACTGGGTACAAGCTCCCCATGTAGGATCTCTGTCCTTAATGTGCTTTACTATGAAACTTAAAGACAACATTACTAGTTGAACAATACCCCAAACTTGTGCGGTTGTGTGAAGGCAGCCTGTTGAAATCCTTGCTTAGTATATACTAAGTTGATTTCTGTATATGAAGGTAATTGAAAATGAAACTCAATGAAGTGCAGGATGGGAGACGGAGTGGGAGAGGGAAGGGTCACAGGAGGGAGGGAGGTTGGGGGGAAGCCACAACAATACAAAAGTTGCACTTTGTAAATTCACATTTATTAAATAAAAAAAAAACATGATTAACTCAATGTTAAGAAAGAGTCCAACAAATTTTATGACAGATAGAAAAAAAAAAACTCATTCTCAACAGTCAAGACCAAAGCTGTTCAATCATTGCTTCTCAAAGTGTCAATCTCAATTTTACAGATTTTCTTTTAGATGCTCTGTTAGTTGTCACAGATCAAGGAAAACATGTGGTATTAGTATATTGGGAGTGTCTTATTTCACTCAGTATGTTTTTCAGGTTCATTCATTTTGTTGCAAATGAATGGATTTCATTGTTTTTATCCATTGTGTAGTATACAATAGAGTATATATCCCATAATTTCCTTATCCAGTCTTTAGTTGAAGGGCATTTAGGTCAATTCCATGTCTTAGCTATTGTGAATGCAGCTTTAAAAAACATCAAGGTACAGACAACATTTTTCATTTGCTCATTCCGTTTCCATTGGGTAAATTCCCAGGAGTGAAATGGCTAGGGCCTGTGGTAGGTCTATATTCAGATTTCTGAGGTATCTCCAAACGGTCTTTCATAGTGGCTTTACAAGTTTACATTCCCACCAGCAATGGATTGGGGTACCTTTTGCCTCATATTCTCATCAGTCTTTGCTGCTTGTTGATTTCTGTATGAAAGCAATTCTAACTGGAATGAGGTGAAACCTCACTGTGTTCTTTTTAAAGATTTATTGAACTTATTTGAAAGACAGAGTTACAGAGAGAGGTAGAGACAGAGATAGAGGTCTTGCACCTGATGGTTCACTCCCCAGATGGCTGCAATGCCTAGAGCTGTGCTGATCTGAAGCCAGGAACTTCTTCAGGGTCTCCCACATGGGTGCAGGTTCCCAAGGACTTAAGCCAAATTCTATTTTTTCCCAGGCCATAGCAGAGAGCTGTATAGGAAGAAGAGCAGCTAGGACTAGAACCGCCATCCATCTTTTTTTTTCACCATTACTAGGCTGCTTTTATTATAACTGCCTTGAAGCATGTCTTGAGACCTTGTATTGTGATGCCTCTGGCTTTGTTTTTGTTCTATAATATTGCTTTAGCTATGCAAGGCCTCCTGTGTTTCTTGATCATTATTCTAGATCTTAGAAGAATGTCTTTGCTATTTTGACAGTATCACATTGAATTTGTAAATTGCTTTTAGAATAATGGACAGTTTGATGATATTGCTTCTTATAATTCATGAACATGGATTTTTTTCCATTTTGTGTCTTCTAATTCATTTTTAATGTTTTATAATTCACATCATAAAGATCTTTGGCATTGTTGGTTAAATTTACTCCATGCTATTGTGAATGGGAATGATCTGAGAAGTTCTTTCTAAAACATGCCATTGTGTATACAATCCGTGTATACAAAGGCTGTTTTAATGCCTGTGTATTGGTTGTATATCCTCCTACTTTACCAAACTCTTCCATGATTTCACATAATCTCTTGATTATGCAAATAGAGATGTCATCTGCAAATAGAGATAGTTTGACTTTCTCTTTACCAATTTGTGTCCCTTGATTTCTTTTTCTGGCGAATGGCTCTGGTTACATCAGAAAGATCACCTACCCAGACCAAGTGGGATTTATCCCTGGTATGCAGTGATGGTTTAATGTACGCAAGACAATCAATGTGATACACCACATTAACAGACTGCAGAAGAAAAACCATATGGTTATCTCAATAGACGCCGAGAAAGCATTTGATAAAATACAACACCCTTTCATGATGAAAACTCTAAGCAAACTGAGTATGGAAGGAACATTCCTCAATACAATCAAAGCAATCTATGAAAAACCCACAGCCAACATCCTATTGAATGGGGAAAAGTTGGAAGCATTTCCACTGAGATCTGGTACCAGACAGGGATGCCCACTCTCACCACTGCTATTCAATATAGTTCTGGAGGTTCTAGCCAGAGCTATTAGGCAAGAAAAAGAAATTAAAGGGATACAAATTGGGAAGGAAGAACTCAAACTATCCCTCTTTGCAGATGACATGATTCTGTATTTAGGGGACCCAAAGAACTCTACTAAGAGACTATTGGAACTCATAGAAGAGTTTGGCAAAGTAGCAGGGTATAAAATCAATGCACAAAAATCAACAGCCTTTGTATACACAGGCAATGCAATGGCTGAGGAAGAACTTCTAAGATCAATCCCATTCACAATAGCTACAAAAACAATCAAATACCTTGGAATAAACTTAACCAAAGACGTTAAAGATCTCTACGATGAAAATTACAAAACCTTAAAGAAAGAAATAGAAGAGGATACCAAGAAATGGAAAAATCTTCCATGCTCATGGATTGGAAGAATCAATATCATCAAAATGTCCATTCTCCCAAAAGCAATTTACAGATTCAATGCAATACCAACCAAGATACCGAAGACCTTCTTCTCAGATCTGGAAAAAATGGTGCTGAAATTTATATGGAGGCACAAGAGACCTCGAATAGCTAAAGCAATCTTGTACAACAAAAACAAAGCCGGAGGCATCACAATACCAGATTTCAGGACATACTACAGGGCAGTTGTAATTAAAACAACATGGTACTGGTACAGAAACAGATGGATAGACCAATGGAACAGAATTGAAACACCAGAAATCAACCCAAACATCTACAGCCAACTTATATTTGATCAAGGATCTAAAACTAATTCCTTGAGCAAGGACAGTCTATTCAATAAATGGTGCTGGGAAAATTGGATTTCCACGTGCAGAATCATGAAGCAAGACCCCTACCTTACACCTTACACAAAAATCCACTCCACATGGTTTAAAGACCTAAATCTACGACCTGACACCATCAAGTTATTAGAGAACATTGGAGAAACCCTTCAAGATATTGGCACAGGCAAAGAATTTCTGGAAAAGACCCGGGAGGCACAGGCAGTCAAAGCCAAAATCAACTATTGGGATTGCATCAAATTGAGAAGTTTCTGTACTGCAAAAGAAACAGTCAGGAGAGTGAAAAGACAACCGACAGAATGGGAAAAAATATTTGCAAACTATGCAACAGACAAAGGGTTAATAACCAGAATCTACAAAGAGATCAAGAAACTCCACAAAAACAAAACCAACAACCCACTTAAGAGATGGGCCAAGGACCTCAATAGACATTTTTCAAAAGAGGAAATCCAAATGGCCAACAGGCACATGAAAAAATGTTCAAGGTCATTGGCAATCAGGGAAATGCAAATCAAAAGCACAATGAGGTTTCACCTCACCCCGGTTAGAATGGCTCACATTCAGAAATCTACCAACAACAGATGCTGGCGAGGATGTGGGGAAAAAGGGACACTAACCCACTGTTGGAGGGAATGCAAACTGGTCAAGCCACTATGGAAGTCAGTCTGGAGATTCCTCAGAAACCTGAAGATAACCCTACCGTTCGACCCAGCCATCCCACTCCTTGGAATTTACCCAAAGGAATTTAAATTGGCAAACAAAAAAGAGGTCTGCACCCTAATGTTTATTGCAGCTCAATTCACAATAGCTAAGACCTGGAACCAACCTAAATGCCCATCAACGATAGACTGGATAAAGAAATTATGGGATATGTACTCTTTAGAATACTATACTGCAGTAAGAAACAACGAAATCCAGTCATTTGCAACAAAATGGAGGAATCTGGAACACATCATGCTGAGTGAAATAAGCCAGTCCCAAAGGGAGAAATACCATATGTTCTCCCTGATCGGTGACGACTGACTGAACACCAAGAGGGAAACCTGTTGGAGTGAGGTGGACACTATGGGAAATGGTGGCTTGATCAGCATAGCCCTGACTGTTAATGAACAACTTAATACATTATCGCTCTTAGTAGTTTTTTTATCTGTTCTACTTAATATGACTGGTTTAGATCTGTAATTGATGCACAGTTATTCTTAAGTGTTGAAAATTAACTGAAATGTGATCCCTGTTGAACATGGTGGTGGGAATGGGAGAGGGAAGAGATGTATAATTTGGGACATGCTCAGGGTGACTTGCCCCAAGTGGTGGAGTTGGAAGCATACCAGGGGATTCCAATTCAATCCCATCGAGGTGGCATGTACCAATGCCATCTCACTGTTCCAGGTGATCAGTTTCAGTTCACAGTTGGTCATGGTGAAGGGACTGGGAGTCAAAGGGAGCACATAGACAAGTCTAGTACCTGCTAACGCTAACTGATGGAGTAAATAAAGGGGAGAGTGATCCAACATGGGAAGTGAGATACTCAGCAGACTCATAGAATGGCAGATGTCCTAAATAGCACTCTGGCCTCAGAATCAGCCCTATAGGCATTCGGAGCTGGCTGAAAAGCTCATGAGAGTATTTCAGGCATGGAAAGCCAAGACACTCTGGCAAAAGATCTCTGTGAGTGAGATCCCAGTGGAAAGAACAGGCCATCAAAAAGGAGGTACCTTTCTCTGAAGGGAGGAGAGAACCTCCACTTTGACTATGACCTTGTCTAAACAAGATAAGAGTCGGAGAACTCAGAGGGCTTCCATAGCCTTGGAAACTCATGACTGGAGCATAGGGAGATTACTGATGCCATAGACAGGAGTGTCAATTGGTAAAGTCAACAACAGGAGTCACTGTGCACTTACTCCTCGTGTAGGATCTCTGTCCTTAATGTGCTGTACATTGAGATTTAATGCTATAACGAGTACTCAAACAATATATTTCACTTTGTGTTTCTATGGGGGTGCAAACTGTTGAAATCCTTACTTAATGCATACTAAACTGATCCTCTGTAAAAAAAAAAAAAAAAAAAAAAAAAGAAAGAAAGAAATTATCAATTCCCAACTTGACTCTCACTGGGATTAAACATGACAATAGGTCTGCTCTGATTTCATCATCATTTAAAAAATCATCTATTATTTTTCACTTTATGTTTCTGTTTGGAAGCAAACTGTTGAAATCCATACTTAATGTATACTAAGCTGATCTTCTGTATATTAAGATAATCGAAAATGAATCTTGATGTGAATGGAAGGGGAGAGGGAGTGGGAAAGGGGAGGGTCGTGGGTGGGAGGGACAGTATGGGGGGAAAGCCATTGTAATCCATAAGTCGTACTTTGGAAATTTATATGCATTAAATAAAAGTTTAAAAAAAAAACAAAGTCTGTTTTAATGCCTGTGTATTGGTTGTATATCCTCCTACTTTACCAAACTCTTCCATGAGTTCACAAAATCTCTTGGAGGAGTCTTTTGGATCCATCTGCAAATAGAGATGTCATCTGCAAATAGAGATAGTTTGACTTTCTCTTTACCAATTTGTGTCCCTTGATTTCTTTTTCTGGCTAATGGCTCTGGTTAAATCTTCCAGGATTATACTGAATAGCAATGTTGAGCGTGGGCATCCTTGTCCAGTTCCAGATCTCAGTGAGAATGCTTCTAACTTTTCCTCATTCAAAGGGATGCTGACTATATTTTTGTCATAAATTTCCTTGATTGTGTCAAGAGATTTTCCTCTGTACTCAATTTGCTCAGTTTTCATCATGAAAGGATGTTGTGTTTTATCAAATGCTTTCTCTGAATATAGAGATTTGGTTTTTGTTCTTAAATTTGTTAATGTGATGTATCACATTGATGGATTTGCAAATATTGAGCCATCCATGCATACCAAGGATAAATTCCAGTTGGTCTGGGTGAATGATCTTTAGATGTGTTGTTGGATTCCATGGACTAAAATTTTATTAAGGATTTTTGCATCTATTTGATTTAGGGAAATTGGTGTGTAGTTCCTTTCTCTATTGTGTCTTTTTTCCGTTTTAGAATTGAAGGTGATGCTGGCTTCATAGAAAGATTTTGTGAAAATTCCCTTTGTTTCAAATGTTTTGAATAAATTGAGAAGAATTGATATTAGTTCTAATTAAAATGTCTGTTAAAATTCAGCAGTGAAGCCATCAGGACCTCGGCTTTTCTTTATTGAGAGGGTCTTTATTACTGATTCAATTTTCATCTTGGAAATTTGGCTGTTTAAGTTTTCTATGTATTCATTGCTCAATGTAGCTAGGTTGTTTGTTTCCAAGAACCTGTCCATTTCATTTATGTTTCCAGCTTGTTGACATGCATCTCTTTGTATTAATTTCTTGTTATTCACTTTATGGTGTCTGTTGCTACATTTCCTTTTTCATCTCTAGTTTTATTAATTGGCATCATTTTTTTTGGCTAGTTGCCCAATTATGTGTCAATTTTATTTTTTTTAAAAAAAACAGCTCTTTTTTTTTTTACAGGCAGAGTGGATAGTGAGAAAGAGAGACAGAGAGTAAGGTCTTCCATTGCTGTTGGTTTGCCCTCCAATGGCCACCGTAGCCAGTGCACTGCAGCCGGTGCACCACGTTGATCCGAAGGAAGGAGCCAGGTGGTTATCCTGGTCTCCTATGTGGTGCAGGACGCAAGCACTTGGACCATCCTACACTGCACTCCCTGGCCACAGTGGAGAGCTGGTCTGGAAGAGGGGTAACCAGAACAGAATCCGGCACCCCGACCAGGACTAGAACCCGGTGTGCTCACATGAGAAAATTCATTACAAACAATGATCAATAAGAAAAATTGGAAAAAAGCCAAAGAAATGCAAGAGTTCTTTGTGATACTGGGCTTGATTTTGTCACAAGGAAACTGGCTATTTACAGATTCATCCAGCCCTCCCAGCTGACTACCTTTGGAAAACTCATTGAATTCACCTGAAAATCACAGTCAAACTTGATTTGGGGGGAATTAATTATCGGTCCCCTCTGCTAAAGGGTTCCATTTCTTTTTCCAAAACACAAAAACTCATCTTGGTCGTGCTGCCTGTAGATTTCCAACCATGACACGCCAATTGGTTGTGTTTTTTATTTCATAATGTCTACTCTTTCTGAACTCTTGTTTCTATTGCGTCAGAATACAAAAGTTGGGAAGGAAGAAGGCAAAACCAACTCAGACCCAGAAATCATTTAGGAAATTGCTGCTCAAGAAACCAAAAGTCGGCTGAGGAACCCAGAACAATGACAGAAAGCCAGAAGTGGGGCAAGCCAACAGCTGTGCCCTGATTGAAAAAGGCCATTCCTTCCGTGTCTTGAACTCCATATTCCAGCCTCAAAATCAAAGCTCCCATCAGAAAATTCATTACAAACCATGATAAATAAGACAAATGTGAAAAAGACAAAGAAATGCAAGAGTCCTTTATATTATTGGGCTTGATTTAGTCACAAGGAAACCGGCTGTTTCCGCATTCATCCACCCTTCCCAGCTGACTGGCTATGGAAAAGTATGTGAATTCAGCTAAAAATCACCGTCAAACTTGATTTGGGGTGATACCGGCTGTTTCCGGATTCATCCACCATTCCCAGCTGACTGGCTTATAAAAACTAATTGAATTCAACTGAAAATTGCTGTCAAACTTCATTTGGGGGGAATTAATTATCGGTCCCCTCTGCAAAAGGGTTCAATTTCTTTTTCCACAACACAAAAACTCATCTTGGTACTGTTGCCTCTAGGTTTGTAAACATGAATCCGAATTTTTTTTTTCATTCATGAATGATCCCCTGTCTAAACTATTGTTTTATTGCGTCAGAAGACAAAATTTGGGAAGGAAGCAGGAAAAACCAACTCAGAACCAGAAATCATTGAGGAAATTTCCGCTCTAGAAACCAAAATTCGGCTGATGCACCCAAAACAATGACAGAAAGCCAGAATTGGAGAAAGCAAACAGATATGCCTGATTGAATAAGACCATTTCTTCCGTGTCTTTAACTCCATATTCCAGCCTCAAAATCATAGCTCACATCAGAAAATTCATTATAAACCATGATAAATAAGAAAAAGGGAAAAAAGCTCAAGAAATGCAAGAGTCCTTTGTTATATTGGGCTTGCATTAGTCACAAGGAAACTGGCTGTTTCCGGATTCATCCAGGCCTCCCAGCTGACTGGCTTTGGAAAACTAATGGAATTCACCTGAAAATCACCGTCAAACTTGCTTTGGGGGGAAACAGGCTGTTTGCTGAATCATCCAGCCTTCCCAGCTGACTGTCTTTGGAAAACTAATTAAATTCACCTGAAAATCGCCGTCAAACTTGATTTGGGGGGAATTAATTATCGGTCCCCTCTGCAAAAGGGCTCCATTTCCTTTTCCAAAACACAAAAACTCATCTTGGTCGTGCTGCCTGTAGATTTCTAAGCATGACACGCCAATTGGTTGTGTTTTTTATTTTGTAGTGGATGCTCTGTATAACTCTTGTTCGTATTGCCTCAGAATACAAAATTTGGGAAGGAAGAAGGCAAAACCACCTTAGACCGTGAAATCATTGAGGAAATTTCTGCTCTAGAAACCAAAAATTCGGCTGCGGCACCCAAAACAATGATAGAAAGCCAGAATTGGAGCAAGCCAACAGCTGTGCCCTGATTCAATAAGAACATTCCTTCTGTGTCTTGAACTCGATATTCCTGCCTCAAAATCAAAGCTCACATCAGAAAAATCATTACAAACCATGATAAATAAGAAAATTGGGAAAAAAGCCAAAAGAAATGCAAGAGTCCTTTGTGATATTGGGCTTGATTTAGTCACAAGGAAACCAGCTGTTTCCGGATTCATCCAGGCCTCCCAGCTGACTGGCTTTGTTAAACTAATGGAATTCACCTGAAAATCACCGTCAAACTTGCTTTGGGGGGAAACCGGCTGTTTGCTGATTCATCCAGCCCTCCCAGCTGACTGTCTTTGGAAAACTAATTAAATTCACCTGAAAATCGCCATCAAACTCGATTTGGGGGGAATTAATTATCGGTCCCCTCTGCAAAAGCGTTCCATTTCTTTTTCCGAAACACAAAAACTCATCTTGGTCGTGCTGCCTGTAGATTTCTAAGCATGACACGCCAATTGGTTGTGTTTTTTATTTCATAATGGATCCTCTGTCTAAACTCTTGTTGGTATTGCGTCTGAATACAAAATTTGCGAAAGAAGGCACAGCCAACTAAGACCCAGAAATCATTTAGGAACTTGCTGCTCAAGAAATCAAATTCAGCTGAGGCACGCAAAACAATGACAGAAAGCCAGAATTGGAGCAAGCCAACAGCTGTGCCCTGATTGAAAAAGGCCATTCCTTCCGTGTCTTGAACTCGATATCCCAGCCTCAAAATCAAAGCTCACATCAGAAAATCATTGCAAACGATGATAAATAAGAAAAATGGGAAAAAGCCAAAGAAATGAAAGACTCCTTTGTGATATTGGGCTTGATTTAGTCACAAGGAAACCGGTTGTTTCTGGATTCATCCAGGCCTCCCAGCTGACTGGCTTTGGAAAACTAATGGAATTCACCTGAAAATCACAGTCAAACTTGCTTTGGGGGGAAACAGGCTGTTTGCGGATTCATCCAGCCCCCCCAGCTGAGTTTGTTTAGAAAACTAATTGAATTCACCTGAAAATCGCCGTCAAACTTGATTTGGGGGAAAATACTTATCGGTCCCCTCTGAACAAGCGTTCCATTTATTTTTTTCCAAAACACAAAAACTCATCTTGGTCGTGCTGCCTGTAGATTTCTAAGCATGACACGCCAATTGGTTGTGTTTTTTATTTCGTAGTGGATGCTCTGTATAACTCTTGTTCGTATTGCCTCAGAATACAAAATTAGGGAAGGAAGAAGGAAAAACCAACTCAGACCGAGAAATCATTGAGGAAATTTCCGCTCTAGAAACCAAAAAGTCGGCTGAGGCACCCAAAACAATGATAGAAAGCCAGAACTGGAGCAAGGCAACAGCTGTGCCCTGATTCAATAAGAACATTCCTTCCGTGTCTTGAACTCGATATTTCAGCCTCAAAATCAAAGCTCACATCAGAAAATTCACTACAGAACATGATAAATAAGAAAAATGGAAAAAAGCCAAAAGAAATGCAAGAGTCCTTTGTGATGTTGGGCTTGACTTAGTCACAAGGAAACCGGCTGTTTCAGGATTCATCCAGGCCTCCCAGCTGACTGGCTTTGGAAAACTAATGGAATTCACCTGAAAATCACCGTCAAACTTGCTTTGGGGGGAAACCGGCTGTTTGCTGATTCATCCAGCCCTCCCAGCTGACTGTCTTTGGAAAACTAATTAAATTCACCTGAAAATCGCCGTCAAACTCGATTTGGGGGGAATTCATTATCGGTCCCTTTTGCAAAAGGGTTCCATTTCCTTTTCCAAAACACAAAAACTCATCTTGGTCATGCTGCCTGTAGATTTCTAAGCATGACACGCCAATTGGTTGTGTTTTTTATTTCATAATGGATCCTCCGTATAACTCTTGTTTGTATTGTGTCTGAACACAAAATTTGGGAAAGAAGAAGGCACAACCAACTCAGACCCAGAAATCATTTAGGAACGTGCCGCTGAAGAAACCAAAAGTCAGCTGAGGCACCCAAAACAATGACACAAAGCCAGAATTGGAGCAAGCCAACAGCTGTGCCCTGATTGAATAAGACCATTCCTTCCGTGTCTTGAACTCCATATTCCAGCCTCAAAATCAAAGCTCACATCAGAAAATCATTGCAAATGATGATAAATAAATAAAAATGGGAAAAAAGCCAAAGAAATGCAAGAGTCCTTTGTGATGTTGCACTTAATTTAGGCACAAGGAAAATGGCTTTTTCTGGATTCATCCAGGCCTCCCAGCTGACTGTCTTTGGAAAACTAATTAAATTCACCTGAAAATCGCCGTCAAACTCGATTTGGGGGAATTAATTATCGGTCCCCTCTGCAAAAGCGTTCCATTTCTTTTTCCGAAACACAAAAACTCATCTTGGTCGTGCTGCCTGTAGATTTCTAAGTATGACACGCCAATTGGTTGTGTTTTTTATTTCATAATGGATCCTCCGTCTAAACTCTTGTTGGTATTGCGTCTGAATACAAAATTTGGGAAAGAAGGCACAGCCAACTAAGACCCAGAAATCATTTAGGAACGTGCCGCTGAAGAAACCAAAAGTCAGCTGAGGCACGCAAAACAATGACAGAAAGCCAGAATTGGAGCAAGCCAACAGCTGTGCACTGATTGAATAAGACCATTCCTTCCGTGTCTTGAACTCGATATTCCAGCCTCAAAATCAAAGCTCACATCAGAAAATCATTGCAAACGATGATAAATAAGAAAAATGGGAAAAAGCCAAAGAAATGAAAGACTCCTTTGTGATATTGGGCTTGACTTAGTCACAAGGAAACCGGCTGTTTCCGGATTCATCCAGGCCTCCCAGCTGACTGGCTTTGGAAAACTAATGGAATTCACCTGAAAATCACCGTCAAACTTGCTTTGGGGGGAAACAGGCTGTTTGCGGATTCATCCACCCCTACCAGCTGAGTTTGTTTAGAAAACTAATTAAATTCACCTGAAAATCGCCGTCAAACTTGATTTGGGGGAATTAATTATCGGTCCCTTCTGAACAAGCATTCCATTTATTTTTTTCCAAAACACAAAAACTCATCTTGGTCGTGCCTCCTGTAGATTTCTAAGCATGACACGCCCATTGGTTGTGTTTTTTATTTCGTAGTGGATGCTCTGTATAACTCTTGTTCGTATTGCCTCAGAATACAAAATTAGGGAAGGAAGAAGGAAAAACCAACTCAGACCGAGAAATCATTGAGGAAATTTCCGCTCTAGAAACCAAAAAGTCGGCTGAGGCACCCAAAACAATGATAGAAAGCCAGAACTGGAGCAAGGCAACAGCTGTGCCCTGATTCAATAAGAACATTCCTTCCGTGTCTTGAACTCGATATTTCAGCCTCAAAATCAAAGCTCACATCAGAAAATTCATTACAAAACATGATAAATAAGAAAAATGGAAAAAAGCCAAAAGAAATGCAAGAGTCCTTTGTGATGTTGGGCTTGATTTAGTCACAAGGAAACCGGCTGTTTCCGGATTCATCCAGGCCTCCCAGCTGACTGGCTTTGGAAAACTAATGGAATTCACCTGAAAATCACCGTCAAACTTGCTTTAGGGGGAAACCGGCTGTTTGCTGATTCATCCACCCTTCCCAGATGACTCTCTTTAGAAAACTAATTAAATTCACCTGAAAATCGCCGTCAAACTTGATTTGGGGGGAATTAATTATCGGTCCCCTCTGTAAAAGGGTTCCATTTCTTTTTCCAAAACACAAAAACTCATCTTGGTCGTGTTGCCTGTAGATTTCTTTTTTTTAACTTTTTTTTAAATGAATATAAATTTCCAATGTACACAATATTGTTTACAATAACTTCCCCCCATAACGTCCCTGCAATCCACCACCCTCCCATATCCACTCCCTCTCCTCTTCCATTCACATCATGATTCATTTTTGATTCTCTTTATATACAGAAGATCAGTTTAGCATACATTAAGTAAAGATTTCAACAGTTTGCTCCCACACAGAAACATAAAGTGAAAAATACTGTTTGAGTACTAGTTACAGCATTAAATCTCAATGTACAGCACACTAAGGACAAAGATCCTACATGAGGAGTAATTGCACAGTGACTCCTTTTGTTGACTTAACAAATTGACACTCTTGTTTATGGCATCAGTAATCACCCTAGGCTCTTGTCATTAGCTGCCAAGGCTATGGAAGCCCCCTGGGTTCACTGACTCTGATCATTTTTAGACAAGGCCATGGTCAAAGTGGAAGTTCTCTCCTCCCTTCAGAGAAAGGTACCTCCTTCTTTGATGACCCATTCTTTCCACTGGGATCTCACTCGTAGAGATCTTTCATTTAGGTTTTTTTTTTTTTCCCAGAGTCTTGGCTTTCCATGCCTGAAATACTCTCATGGGCATTTCAGCCGGATCCGCATGCCTTAAGGGCTGATTCTGAGGCCAGAGTGCTGTTAGGACATTTGCTATTCTATGGGTCTGCTGTGTATCTCACTTCCCATGTTGGATCATTCTCTCCATTTTTGATTCTGTCAGGTAGTATTTGCAGACACTATTCTTGTTTATGTGATCCCTTTGGTTCTTAGTCCTATCATTACCATCAATTGTGAACAGAAATTGATCACTGTGACTAGTGAGATGGCATTGGTACATGCCACCTCGATGGGATTGAATTCGAATCACCTGGTATGTTTCTAACTCTACCGTTTTAGGTAAGTCAGCTTGAGCATGTCCCGAATTGCACATCTCATCCCTCTCTTATTCCCACTCTTATATTTAACAGCAATCACTTTTCAGTTAAGTTTCAGAACTTAAGAACAATTGTGTATTGATTTCAGTATTCAACCAAATGTATTAAGTAGAACAAACAAAAAAATACTAAGAGGGATAACATATTAAGCTGCTCATCAACAGTCAGGGTGAGGGCTGATCAAGTCACCGTTTATCGTAGTGTTCATTTCACTTTAACAGGTTTCCATTTTGGTGCTCAGTTAGTTGTCACCTATCAAGGAGAACAAGTGGTATTTTTCCCTTTGGGATTCGCTTATTTCACTCAACATAATGTTTTCCAAATTCCTAACAGGGATCACGTTTCAGTTAAAATTTAAACACCTAAGAATTATTGTGTGTTAATTACAGAGTTCAACCAATGTTACTAGAACAAAAAAAATACTAAAATGGATAAAGTATTACAATGTACATCAACCGTCAGGACAAGAGTTGATCAAGTCACTGTTTCTCACAGTGTCCTTTCACTTCAACAAGTTTCCCCTTTGGTGCTCAGTTAGTTGACACCACTCAGGGAGAACATATATTTGTCCCTTTTGGACTGGCTTAATTCACTCAGCATGATGTTTTCCAAATTCCTATATCTTGTTGCAAATGACTGGGTTTCGTTGTTTTTGACTGCTGGATAGTATTCTATAGAGTACATGTCCCATAATTTCTTTATCCAGTCTACTGTTGAGGTGCATTTGGGTTGGTTCCAGGTCTTAGCTATTGTGAATTGAGCTGCAATAAACATTAATGGGCAGACAGCTTTTTTGTTTGCCAATTTCATTTCCGTTGGGTAAATTCCAAGGAGTGGGATGGCTGGGTTAAATGGTAGGGTTATCTTCAAGTTTCTGAGGAATCTCCAGACTGACTTGCATAGTGGCTTAACCAGTTTGCATTCCCACCAACAGTGGGTTAGTGTCCCTTTTTCCCCACATCCTCTCCAGCATCTATTGTTGGTAGATTTCTGAATGTGAGCCATTCTAACTGGGGTGAGGTGGAACCTCATTGTGGTTTTGATTTGCATTTCCCTGATTGCTAGTGATCTTGAACATTTTTTCATGTGCCTGTTGGCCATTTTGGTTTCCTCTTTTGAAAAATGGCTGTTGAGGTCCTTGGCCCAACTCCTAGGTGGGTTGTTTGTTTTGATGTTGTGGAGTTTCTTGATTTCTTTGTAGATTCTGGTTATCAACCCTTTATCAGTTGCATAGTTTGCAAATATATTTTCCCATTCTGTCGGTTGTCTCTTCACTTTCCTGACTGTTTCTTTTGCAGTACAGAAACTTCTCAATTTGATGCAATCCCAAATGTTAATTTTGACTTTGACTGCCTGTACTTATGGGGTGCTTTCCAAGAAATCATTGCCGGTACCTATATCTTGCAGTATTTTTCCAATGCTCTCTAATAATTTGATGGTGTCAGGTCATAGACAGACAAGTTAGAAAAGCGTGGCACACCAATTGGTTCTGTTTTCCATTTCATAATGGATCCTCTTTCTAAACTCTTGTTTATATTGCGTCAGAATACAAAATTTGGGAAGGAAGAAGGTAAAACAAACTCAGACCCAAAAATCATTTAGGAAATTGCTGCTCAAGAAACCAAAAGTCGGCTGAGGCACCCAAAACAATGACAGAAAGCCAGAACTGGACCAAGCCAACAGCTGTGCCCTGATTGAAAATCACCATTCTTCTGTGCCTTGAACCCCGTATTCCAGCCTCAAAATCAAAGCTCACATCTGAAAATTCATTACAAACCATGATAAATAAGACAAATGGGGAAAAAAAGCCAAAGAAATGCAAGAGTCCTTTGTGATGTTTGGCTTGATTTAGTCACAAGGGAACCGGCTGTTTCCGGATTCATCCACCCTTCCCAGCTGACTGCCTTTGGAAAACTAATTGAATTCACTGGAAAATCGCCGTCAAACTTGATTTGGGGGGAAATACTTATTGGTCCCTTATAAAAATGGATTCCATTTCTTTTTCCAAAACACAACAACTCATCTTGGTCGTGTTGCCTGTGTATTTCTAAGCATGACACGACAATTGGTTGTGTATTATATTTCATAATGGATCCTCTGTCTAAACTCTTGTTTGTATTGCATCAGAATACAAAATTTGGAAAGGAAGAAGGCAAAACCAACTCAGACCAAAAACCATTTAGGAAATTGCCTCTCAAGAAACCAAAATTCGGCTGGGGCACACAAAGCAATGACAGAAATCCAGAATTGGAGCATGCCAACAGCTGTGCCCTGATTGAAAAAGACCATTCCTTCTGTGTCTTGAATTCCATATTCCAGTCTCAAAATCAAAGGTGACTTCAGAAAAATCATTACAAACCATGATAAATAAGTAAAATGTGAAAAAGCCAAAGAAATGCAAGATTCCTTTGTGATTTAGGGCTTGTCTTAGTCACAAGGAAACCGGTTGTTTCCGGATTCATCCACCCCTCCCAGCTGACTGGATTTGGAAAACTAATTGAATTCACCTGAAAATCGCAGTCAAACTTGATTTGGGGGAAACTGGCTGTTTCCGGATTCATCCATCCCTCCCAGCTGATTGGCTTTTGAAAACTCATTGAATTCACCTGAAAATCGAATTAACCTTGATTTGGGGTGAATTAATTATCGGTCCCCTCTGCAAAAGGGTTGCATATCTTTTTCCAAAACACAAAAACTCATCTAGGTCGTGTAGCCTCTAGGTTTCTAAACATGACACGCCAATTGGTTGTGTTTTTTATTTCATAATGGATCCTCTTTCTGAACCCTTCTTTTTTGTGTGTCAGAATACAAAATTTGGGAAGGAAGAAGGCAAAACCAACTCAGACCCAGAAATCATTTAGGAAATTGCCACTCAAGAAACCCAAAGTTGGCTGAGGCACTAAAACAATGACAGAAAGGCAGAATTGGAGCAAGCCAACAGCTGTGCCGTGATTGAAAAAGACCATTCCTTCTGTGTCTTGAACTCCATATTCCAGCCTCAAAATATAAGCTCATATCAGAAAATTCATTACAAACCATGATAAATAAGACAAATGGGGAAAAAAAGCCAAAGAAATGCAAGAGTCCTTTGTGATATTGGGCTTGATTTAGTCACAAGGAAACTGGCTGTTTCCAGATTCATCCAGCCCTCCCAGCTGATTGGCTTTGGAAAACTAATTGAATTCACCTGAAAATCGCCATCAAACTTGATTGGGGGGAATTAATTATCGGTCCCCTCTGCTAAAGGGTTCCATTTCTTTTTCCAAGACACAAAAACTCATATTGGTTGTGCTGCCTGTAGATTTCTAAACATGACACGCCAATTGGTTGTGTTTTTTATTTCATAATGGATCCTCTGTCTAAACTCTTGTCTGGCGTCAGAATACAAAATTTGGGAAGGAAGAAGGCAAAACCAACTCAGACCCAGAAATCATTTAGGAAATTGCTGCTCAAGAAACCAAAAGTCGGCTGAGGAACCCAAAACAATGACAGAAAACCAGAAGTGGGGCAAGCCAACAGCTGTGCCCTGATTGAAAAAGACCATTCCTTCCGTGTCTTGAACTCTATATTCCAGCATCAAAAACAAGGCTCACATCAGAAAATTCATTACAAACCATGATAAATAAGACAAATGTGAAAAAAGCCAAAGAAATGCAAGAGTCTTCTCTGATATTGGGCTTGATTTAGTCACAAGGAAACAGGCTGTTTCCGGATTCATCCAACACTACCAGCTGACTGGCTTTGGAAAACTATTTGAATTCACCTGAAAATTGCCGTCAAACTTGTTTTGGGGGAAAATACTTAGCGGTTCCTTCCCATATTTTGTATTCTGTTGCAATAGAAACAAGAGTTTAGAAAGCAGATTTAATATGACATAAAAAAAAAAAAAACATTGGCGTGTCATGCTTAGAAATCTACTGGCAGCACGACCAAGATGAGTTTTTGTGTTTTGGAAAAAGAAATGGAACCCTTTTGCAGAGGGGACCGATAATTAATTAACCAAAATCAAGATTGACGGCAATTTTCAGGTGAATTCAATTAGTTTTCCAAAGCCAATCAGCTGGGAGTGGTGGATGAATCCGGAAACAGTCGGTTTACTTGTGACTAAATCAAGCCCAATATCAGAGAGGACTCTTGCATTTCTTTGGCGTTTTTCACATTTTTCTTATTTCTCAGGGTTTGTAATGAATTTTCTGATGTGAACTTTGGTTTTGAGGCTGGGATATGGAGTTCAAGACAAGGAAGGAATGGTCTTTTTCAATCAGGGCACAGTTGTTGGTTAGCTCCAATTCTGGCTTTCCGTCATTGTTTTGGGTGACTCAGCCAACATTTGGTTTCTGGAGCCGCAATTTCCTTAATGATTTCTGTGTCTGGATGGTTTTGCCTTCTTCCTTCCCAAATTTTGTATTCTGACAAAATACAAACAAGAGTTCAGAAAGAGTAGCCATTATGAAATAAAAAACGCAACTAATTGCCGTGTCATGCTTAGAAATCTTCTGGACAGTACGACCAAGAGGAGTTTTTCTGTTTTGGAAAAAGAAATGGAACTGTTTTGCAGAGGGGACCGATAAGTATTTCCCCTCAAATCAATTTTCTCGGCACGACAATTCAGAATCCCGAGAAAACATGCTATTTCTGTTTCTAAATGTGACATTGGATCCACTTGCCGAAATAAAAGATTGTGCTTTTCTCCAAAACCACATTGACGGCAAGTTTTTGGTTAAATTTCACCCGAATTCCACAACACTTTGTCCGGATATGCCTGGAGGAAAGCAGAAATATCTGGTGTGTTGGGGCTATCTCAATCCCAGATCTTGGTACAGCCTCTGTGTTTGTTTGTGTTTTCTGGGCTTTATCTACGGACTTGATGGTTTTCAATGCATTTTAGCATGTAACTTTTTGTTTTCTACCAGCAACCACTAATGGGTTTCACACGGAGTCAATTCCTACACAAATTCGAGTTTTCAAAGCAAAAAGCTTCAGAAACACACAAAAAATGCTACTTCTGTTTGTAAACTGACATTGGATCCACTTGCCGAGCAGAAAGATTGTACTTTTTCCAAAACCTCTTTGACGGTGAGGTTTTGGTTAAATTTCACCCGAATTCCACAACACTTTGTCGGGATAAGCCTAGAGGAAAGCAGAAATATCCGGTGTGTTGAGGCTATCTCAATCCCAGATCTTGCTACGGCCTCTGTGTTTGTTTGTGTTTTCTGGGCTTTATCTGCGGACTTGATGGTTTTGAATGAATTTTAGAATGTAACTTTTTGTTTTCTGCCAGCGAACACTAATGGGTTCCACGTGGAGTCAATTCCTCCACATTCGAGTTTTCTCTGAAGAACAATTAAGAATCCCGAGAAAACATGCTATTTCTGTTTGTAAACATGACATTGGATCCACTTGCTGAACAGAAAGATTGTGCTTTTCTCCCAAACAACATTGACACTGATTTTTTGGATGCATTTCACCCGAATTCCACAACACTTTGTCCGGATATGCCTGGATGAAAGGAGAAATATCCGGTGTGTGGTGGCTATCTCAGTCCCAGGTCTGGGTACGGCCTCTGGGTTTGTTTGTGTTTTCTGAGCTTTATCTACAGACTTGACAGTACTGAATAATTTTAGCATGTAACTTTTAGTTTTCTGCCGGCAAACGCTAATGGGTTCCACATGGAGTCCATTCCTCCACACATTCACGTTTTCTAGGCAGAGAACCTCAGAATCCAAAGAAAACTTGCTATTTCTGTTTGTAAACATGACATTGGATCCACTTGCCGAACAGAAAGGTTGTGCTTTTCTCCAAAACCACTTTGACGGTGAGTTTTTGGTTAAATTTCACCTGAATTCCACAACACTTTGTCCGGATATGCCTGGAGGAAAGCAGAAATATCCGGTGTGTAGTGGCTATCACAATCCCAGATCTTGCTACTGCCTCTGTGTTCGTTTGTTGTTTCTGGGTTTTATCTACGGACTTGATGGTTTTGAGTGCATTTTAGCATGTAACTTTTAGTTTTCTGCCGGCAAACGCTAATGGGTTCCACATGTAGTCAATTCCTCCACACATTCATGTTTTCTAGGCAGAGAACCTCAGTATCCGGAGAAAACATGCTATTTCTGTTGGAAAACATGACATTGGATCCACTTGCTGAACAGAAAGGTTGTGCTTTTCTCCCAGCTTTGATGGGGAGTTTTTGGTTAAATTTCACCTGAATTCCACAACACTTTGTCCGGATATGCCTGGATAAAAGCAGAAATATCCGGTGCGTTGTGGCTATCTCAATCCCAGATCTTGCTACAGCCTCTGTGTTCGTTTGTTGTTTCTGGGTTTTATCTACGGACTTGATGGTTTTGAATGCATTTTAGCATGTAACTTTTTGTTTTCTGCCGCCAAACGCTAATGGGTTCCACATGGAGTCAATTCCTCCACGCATTCGAGTTTTCTCAGCATAATTAAGAAACCCGAGAAAACATGCTATTTCTGTTTGTAAACATGACATTGGTTTTGAGTGCATTTTAGCATGTAACTTTTTGGTTTCTGCTGGCAAACGCTAATCGGATTTACATGGAGTCAATTCCTCCATACATTCGAGTTTTCTCGGGAGAACAATTAAGAATCCCGAGAAAACATGCTATTTCTGTTTGTAAACATGACATTGGATCCATTTGTCGAAAAGAAAGATAGTGCTTTTCTCCAAAGCCACTTTGACGGTGATTTTTTGGTTAAATTTCACCCGAATTCCACAACACTTTGTCCGGATATGCCTGGAGGAAAGCAGAAATATCTGGTGTGTTGTTGCTATCTCAATCCCAGATCTTGCTACTGCCTCTGTGTTTGTTTGTGTTTTCTGGGCTTTATCTACGGACTTGATGGTTTTCAATGCATTTTAGCATGTAACTTTTTGTTTTCTGCCGGCAAACGCTAATGGGTTCCACATGGAGTCAATTCCTCCACACATTCACGTTTTCTAGGCAGAGAGCCTCAGAATCCGGAGAAAACATACTATTTCTGTTTGTAAACATGACATTGGATCCACTTGCTGAACAGAAAGATTGTGCTTTTCTCCAAAACCAATTTGATGGGAGTTTTTGGTTAAATTTCACTCGAATTCCACAACACTTTGTCCGGATATGCCTTGCTAAAGCAGAAATATCCGTTGTGTTGTGGCTATCTCAATCCCAGATCTTGCTACAGCCTCTGTGTTTCTTTGTGTTTTCTGGGCTTTATCAACAGACTTGATGGATTTCAATGCATTTTAGCATGTAACATTTAGTTTTCTGCCGGCAAACGCTAATGGGTTCCACATGGAGTCAATTCCTCCACATTCGAGTTTTCTCGGCAAAAAGCATCAGACCGGAGAAAACATGCTATTTTTGTTTGTAAACATGACATTGGATCCACTTGCCGAACTGAAAGATTGTGCTTTTCTCCAAAACCAATTTGACGGTGATTTTTTGGTTCAATTTCCCTCGAAATCGACAACACTTTGTCCGGATATGCCTGGAGGAAAGCAGAAATATCCGGTGTGTTGTGGCTATCTCAATCTCAGATCTTGCTACAGCCTATGTGTTCGTTTGTTCTTTCTGGTCTTTATCTATGGACTTGATGGTTTTGAATGCATTTTAGCATGTAACTTTTTGTTTTCTGGCGGCAAACGCTAATTGGTTCCACATGGAGTCAATTCCTCCACACATTCGAGTTTTCTCAGCACAATTCAGAAACCCGAGAAAACATGCTATTTCTGTTTGTGAACATGACATTGGATCCACCTGCCGATCAGAAAGATTGTGCTTTTCTCCAAAACCACTTTGACGGTGATTTTTTGGTTAAATTTCACCTGAATTCCACAACACTTTGTCTGGATATGCCTGGCTGAAAGCAGAAATATCCGGTGTGTCGTGGCTTTCTCAATCCCAGATCTTGCTACAACCTCTGTGTTTGTTTCTGTTTTCTGGGCTTTATCTACAGACTTGATGGTTTTGAGTGCATTTTAGCATGTAACTTTATGGTTTCTGCCGGCAAACGCTAATGGGTTCCACATGGAGTGAATTACTCCACAACTTCGAGTTTTCTAGCCAAAAAGCATCAGAAACCGAAGAAAACATGCTATTTCTGTTTGTAAACATGACATTGGATCCACTTGCCAAACAGAAAGTTTGTGCTTTTCTCCAAAACCAATTTGACGGTGAGTTTTTGGTTAAATTTCACCCGAATTCCACAACACTTTGTCCGGATATGCCTGGAGGAAAGCAGAAATATCCGGTGTGTTGTGGCTATCTCAATCCCAGATCTTGCTACAGCCTCTGTGTTTGTTTGTGTTTTCTGGGCTTTATCTACCGATTTGACAGTTTTGAATGCATTTTACCATGTAACTTTTTGTTTTCTGGCTGCAAACAGTAATGGGTTCTACATGGAGTCAATTCCTCCACAAATTCGAGTTTTCTAGGCAAAAAGCTTCAGAAACCCGAGAAAACATGCAATTTCTGTTTGTAAATATGACATTGGATCCACTTGCCGAGCAGAAATATTGTGCTTTTCTCCAAAACCACTTTGACTGTGAGTTTTTGCTTAAATTTCACCCTAATTCCACAACACATTGTCCGGATATGCCTGGAGGAAAGCTGAAATATCCGGTGTGTTGTGGCTATCTCAATCCCAGATCTTGCTACAGGCTCTTTGTTCCTTTGCTTTTCTGTGCTTTGATCACTGGGACTAGTAGATGTCATTGGTACATGTCACCTTGATGGGATTGAATTGGAATCCTCTGGTATGGTTCTAACTCTACCATTTGAGGTAAGTCAGCTTGAGCATGTCCCGAATTGCACATCTCTTCCCTCTCTTATTCCCACTCTTATATTTACCAGTGAACACTTTTCAGTTAAGTTTCAACACTTAAGAATAACTGTGTATTGATTACAGTATTCAACCAAAAGTATTAAGTAGAACAAACAAAAAATACTAAGAGGGATACCGTATTAAGTTGTTCATATCAGTCAAAGTAAGGGCTGATCAAGTCACCGTTTCTCATAGTGTTCATTTCTCTTTAACAGGTTTCCTTTATGGTGCTCAGTTAGTTGTCACCGATCAGGGAGAACATATCATATTTGTCCCTTTGGGACTGGCTTATTTCACTCAGGATACTGTACTCTTTTCCAAATTCCTAACAGGGATCACTTTTCAGTTAAAATTCAATCACCTAAGAATAATTGTGTGTTAATTACAGAGTTCAACAAATTTTACTAGAACAAAAAAATGCTAAACTGGATAAAGTATTACATTGTACATCAACAGTCAGGAAAAGAGCTGATCAAGTCACTGTTGGTGCACTTTCAACGAAGTCTTCCTTGGCACTTGTCATGTGTAAAGCACAGTTACTACTGAGGGAAGCTGATTGGTCTTTTTTTCTACAGCTAATGAATTTAGTATTTTGTATTCACTTCTATCATGATATTTCTGTGAGTCTGGGAGCAAATCACACCACTTCTCTCACATTTCCATTTTTCTTCTCATCCAGGTACAGTCCTAATTCCCACTACCTGTTTCCAAGGCCAAAGTAAAAGAACACACCACCAGTAAGTTGTTTATTTTTGTTTGTGTTATATTGTGATATAGCAGCTTTATGAGTATATTTTATTAAAATCATGAAATAAATATTTGACAACATAAAATTGTCAGGATTATAAAGCATTAGAAGTATCAAACCTGATATCAAATTTGTTTCCCGCTCTGTGATGCTATAACAGTAACATGTTTACCATGTCATTCAAATTGGAACATAGAATCTCCTAAATTATTGTAAAACATAAAGCCTGAATTTGTATTTATTGGTCTTTTCGATGATATAGCAGAGGTGGTTTAGTACCAACATAGTAATATACACTGAACTAGTAAAAAGTTGTGGCCAGCACTGTGGCACAGTGGGTTAATGCCCTGGCCTGAAGTGCTGGAATCTCAAATGGGTGCCAGTTTGAGACCCGGCTGTTCCACTTCTTTTTTGTTTGTTTGTTTGTTTTGTTAAACTTTTATTTAGTAAAAAAGTACAGCTTATGAATTACAATGGCTTTCCCCCATCACTTCCCTCCCATCCACAACCCTCCCATCTCCCACTCCCTCTCCCATTCCAGTCACATCAAGATTCATTTTCAATTCTCTTTATATACAGGAGATCAATTTAGTATACATTAAGTAAAGATTTCAACAGTTTCCACCCACATAGAAACACAAAGTGAAAAATACTGTTTGAATACTAGTTATAGCATTAAATCACAACGTACAGCCCATTAAGGACAGAGATCCTACATGGGGAGTAAGTGCACAGTGACTACTGTTGTTGACTTAACAAATTGACACGCTTGTTTATGGCATCATTAATCTCCCTAGGCTCTTGTCATGAGTTGACAAGGCATGGAAGCCTTTTGAGTTCATCAACTCCAATCTTATTTAGACAAGGTCATAGCCAAAGTGCAAGTTCACTCCTCCCTTAAGAGAAAGGCACCTCTTATTTGATGGCCTGTTCTTTCTACTGGGATCTCACTCACGGAGATCTTTCATTTAGTTTTTTTTTTTTTTTTTTTTTGCTAATGTGTCTTGGCTTTGCATGCCTAAAATACTCTCATGGGCTTTTCAGGCAGATCCGCATGCTTTAAGGGCTGATTCTGAGGCCAGAGTGCTGTTTAGGACATCTGACATTCTATGAGTCTGCTGTGTATCTCGCTTCCCATGTTGGATCATTCTCTCCTTTTTTATCCTATCGGTTAGTATTGGCAGACACTAGTCTTGTTTTTGTGATCCCTTTGGCTCTTAGTCCTCTCATTATGACCAATTGTGATCAGTTAAGTTTCAACACTTAAGAATAACTGTGTATTGATTACAGTATTCAACCAAAAGTCATATGTAGAACAAACAAAAAAATTACTAAGAGGGATAATGTGTTAAGTTGGTCATCATCAGTCAAGGAAAGGGCTGATCAAGTCACCGTTTCTCATAGTGTTCATTTCTCTTTAACAGGTTTCCTATTTGGTGCTCAGTTGGTTGTCACCGATCAGGGAGAACATATCATATTTGTCCCTTTGGGACTGGCTTATTTCACTCAACATACTGTTTTCCAAATTCCTAACAGGGATCACTTTTTAGTTAAAATTTAATCACCTAAGAATAATTGTTTGTTAATTACAGAGTTCAACAAATTTTACTAGAACAAAAAAAATGCTAAACTGGATAACGTATTACCTTGTACATCAACAGTCAGGACAAGAGCTGATCAAGTCACTGTTTCTCATAGTGTCCATTTCACTTCAACATGTTTCCCATTTGGTGTTCAGTTAGTTGTCGCTGATCAGGGAGAACATATGATATTTGTCCCTTTGGTCTGGCTTAATTCACTCAGCATAATGTTTTCCAGATTCCTCCATCTTGTTGCAAATGACTGGATTTTGTTGTTTTTGACTGCTGGATAGTATTCTATAGAGTACATGTCCCATAATTTCTTTATCCAGTCTACTGTTGATGGGCATTTGGGTTGGTTCCAGGTCTTAGCTATTGTGAATTGAGCTGCAATAAACATTAATGTGCAGACAGCTTGTTTGTCTGTCAATTTAATTTCCTTTGGGTAAATTCCAAGGAGTGGGATGGCTGGGTTGAATGGTAGGGTTATATTCAGGTTTCTGAGGAATCTCCAGACTGACTTCCATAGTGGCTTCACTAGTTTGCATTCCCACCAACAGTGTGTTAGTGTCCCTTTTTCCCCACATCCTCTCCAGCATCTGTTGTTGTTAGATTTCTGAATGTGAGCCATTCAAACTGGGGTGAGGTGGAACCTCATTGTGGTTTTGATTTGCATTTCCCTGATTGCTAGTGATCTTGAAAATTTTTTCATGTGTCTGTTGGCCATTTGGATTTTGATTTGCATTTCCCTGATTGCTAGTGATCTTGAAAATTTTTTCATGTGTCTGTTGGCCATTTGGATTTCCTCTTTTGAAAAATGTTTATTAAGCTCCTTGGCCCATCTCCTAGGTGTGTTGTTTGTTTTGTTTTTGTGGAGTTTCTTGATTTCTTTGTAGATTCTTGTTACCAACCTGTTATCTGTTGCATAGTTTTCAAATATTTTTCCCATTCTTTCAGTTGCCTCTTCACTTTCATGACTGTTTCTTTTGAAGTACAAAAACTTCTCAATTTGATGTAATCCCAAATGTTAATTTTGGCTTTGACTGCCTGTGCTTCTGGGTATTTTCCAAGAAGTTTTTGCTGTACCAATATCTTGCAGGGTTTCTCCAATGCTCTCTGATATTTTGATCGTGTTGGGTCATCGATTGAACTCTTTAATCCATGTTGAGTGGATTTTTGTGTAAGGTGAAAGGTAGGGGTCTTGCTTCATGCTTCTGCATGTGGAAATCCAATTTTCCCAGCACCATTTATTGAATAGACTGTCCTTACTCCAGGGATTGGTTTTGGATCCTTCATCAAACATAAGTTGGCTGTAGAAGTTTGGATTGATTTGTGCTGTTTCTATTCTGTTCCATTGGTCTATCCATCTGTTTCTGTACCAGTACCATGCACTTTTGATAACAACTGCCCTGTAGTATGTCCTGAAATCTGGTATTGTGAAGCCTCCGGCTTTGTTTTTGTTGTACAAGATTGCTTTAGCTATTCGAGGTCTCCTGTGTCTCCATATGAATTTCAGCATCATTTTTCCAGATCTGAGAAGATGGTCTTCAGTATCTTGATTGGTATTGCATTGAATGTATAAATTGCTTTTGAGAGAATGGACATTTTGATAATATTGATTCTTCCAATGCATGATCATGGAAGATTTTTCCATTTCTTGGTATCCTCTTCTATTTCTTTCTTTAAGGTTTTGTAAATTTCATCGTAGAGATCTTTAACGTCCTTGGTTAAGTTTATTCCAAGGTATTTGATTGTTTTTGTAGCTATTGTGAATGGGATTGATCTTAGCAGTTCATCCTGTGTATACAAAGGCTGTTGATTTTTGTGCATTGATTTTATATCCTGCTACTTTGCCAAACTCTTCTATGAGTTCCAATAGTCTCTTAGTAGAGTTCTTTGGGTCCCCTAAATAAAGAATCATATCATCGGCAAAGAGGGATAGTTTGAGTTCTTCTTTCCCAATTTGTAACCCTTTAATTTCATTTTCTTGCCTAATAGCTCTGAGTAAATCTTCCAGAACTATATTGACTAGCAATGGTGAGAGTGGGCATCCCTGTCTGGTACCAGATCTCAGTGGAAATGGTTCCAACTTTTCCCCATTCAATAGGAAGTTGGCCGTGTTTTTTTCATAAATTGCTTTGACTGTATTGAGGAATGTTCCTTACATACCCAGTTTGCTTAGAGTTTTCATCAGAAAAGGGTTTTGTATTTTACAAATGCCTTTTCAACGTCTGTTGAAATAATCATATTGTTTTTCTTCTGCAGTCTGTTAATGCGGTGTATCACATTGATTGTTTTGCACACATTGAACCATCCTTGCTTACCAGGGATATATCCCACTTGGTCTGGGTGGATGATCTTTCTGATGTGCTGTTGCATTCTATTGGGCAGAATTTTATTGAGGATTTTTGCATCTATGTTCATCAGGGATATTGGTCTGAAATTCTCTTTCAATGCTCCGGCTTAGGAATTAAGGTGATGCTGGCTTCATAGAAAGAATTTAGGAGGATTCCCTCTTTTTTGATTATTCTGAATAGTTTGAGAAGTTTTGAAGTCAGTTCTTCTTTAAATGTCTGGTAGAATTCAGCAGTGAATCCATCTGGTCCTGGGCTTATCTTTCTTCTGAGGTCCTTTATTATTGTTTCAATTTCTGTCTCAGTTATGGGTCTGTTTAGGTTTTCAATGTCTTCCTGGTTCAATTTCGGTAGGTTGCATGTGTCCAGGAATCTATCCATTTTTGATTGGTTTCTGTGTTTGCTGGCATACAAGTCCTTGTAGTAATTTCTGATGATTCTTTTTATTTTAGTGGGGTCTGTTGTACGTTTCCTTTTTCATCTCTGATTTTAATGATTTGGGTCTTTTTTTAGTTAGTTGGGCTGTGGAATTCTGATTGAGTTAACCTGAAAATAGCACTCACACTCGATTTGGAGGTAATTAATAACTTGTCCCTCAGCAAAAGGGTTCCATTTCATTTTCCAAAATACAGAAACTCCTCTTGGTCGAGTTGCCTGTAGATTTCTAAGCATGAAACGCCAATTTGTTGTGTGTTTTTATGTCCTAATGGATACTTTGTCTAAACTCTTGTTTGTATTGCATCAGAATACAACATTTGGGAAGGGAGAAGGCAAAACAAACTCAGACCCAGAAACAATTTAGGAAATTGCGGCTCAAGAATGCAAAAATCGGCTGAGGCACCCAAAACCATGACAGAAAGCCAGAATTGGAGCAAGCCAACAGTTGTGCCCTGATTGAAAAAGACCATTCCCCCTGTGCCCTGAACTCCATATTCCAGCCTCAAATCCAAAGTTCACATCAGAAAATTCATTACAAACCATGAAAAATGAGAAAAATGTGAAAAAATCCAAAGAAATCCAAGAGTCCTTAGTGATATTGGGCTTGATTTAGTCACAAGGAAACTGGCTGTTCCCGGATTCATTCACCCCACCCTGCTGACTGGCTATGGAATTCTGATTGAAATAACCTGAAATCCGCACTCACACTTGATTTGGAGGGAATTAATATCTGTCCCCTCAGCAAAAGGGTTCCATTCTGGTGGAATAGGAAAAACAATATGCCCTGGGAGTGAGAAATCCTCAAGCAGAGTCCTCAGCTTGGAACAGAAGAAAATTTTCTAGTGCTTGTCCCACGTTCCCATGTAAAACATGAAGAGGTTAGTTAATTTGCATACTTTCTCCCAGCTCATGTACACTATTGTTTGATAGTCTGTCTCTCTTTCATGTTCCAGGAATCCTATATGAGAAAAGCAACACTAAATTAGGATAATTTCCACTTCCAAATAGGCGCTCAAGTAATGAAATCTTTTCTTTTTTGATAAAACATGAGCCCACATTGTTTTATTGCTTCCCAAACTTATCATCTGCTGCCACCAGGAAGAACATAGCCACAATCTCTTTACTGTGAAGGGAGAAATTCTGCTGGAAGCGTGGGACGTTATGACAAGAGACAGAATTTAAAACCATCTTAGTCACAGAATACATTGGCCCTCCTGAAGTTCAACTAAGGGAATAAGGACAGAATTGCCACCCAGCACTAGAGATGATTAGAACTCCAAATGTCACATTTGGCAACCTGCACCAGGATCTTTGTGTCATGCAAGGAATTTCTATCCCTGAGCCAATTGGAATGACAGGGAGGAGGCGCTAGATTTTTCTACACTATTCAGCCACAGAACTTTCTTTTTTTTTAAGGTTTGTTTATTTGAAAGGCAGAGTTACAAAGAGGCAGAGGCAGAGGAAGAGAACTTCCATCCATTGTTTCACTCCCCAAGTTGCCACAACAGCTCAAGCTGGGCTGATCTCCCACATGGGTACATGTTTACAAGCACTTTGGCCATCTTCTACTGCTTTCCCAGGCCATAGAAAGAGCTGAGTCAGAAGTAGAGCACCTGGTTCTCAAATGGGCACTCATAATGTAGACCAACACTGCAGGCATTGGCATTAACCACTACACCACAGCACTATCCCTAGAACTTTCTTTAAAATAATGAATGTAAGCAAAGGAAAAGCCGTTTTTGGTCCATATGGTCATATAATACACTGAGGCTTCAAAAAGTTCATAGAAAAAATAGATGGACTTCTTTTGGTGCAAAAATTTTGAAATCCATACATAGCTTGTACTTCATTCTATTTGAGCACTACTGCTAGGTAAAATGATGCTGTTTCTGGTCAAAAGCCAAGAGATGCTTCTAGGTATCCCATGTGGGTGCAGTGACCCAAGCAAGTGGGCAATGCTCTGCAACTTTCCCAGGCACATTAGCAGGGGGACAGATCAGAAATGAAATAACTGGGACTCAATTGGGGCACCCATATGAAATGCCAGCAATACAGGAGATGTCTTTACCCGCTACACCAAAATGTCAGCCCCCACTCTTTATATGTTTTATATTTCATCTCTAAATTGTTCATTATAAGTTTAAGCATGGGGTGACACTGTGGTGTAGCAGGTAAAGCTGCTGCCTGAAGTGCTGGCATCCAATATGGGCACCAGTTCGAGTCCTAGCTTCTCCACTTACAATCCAGTTCACGGCTATGGCCTGGAAAATCAGTAGAGGATAGCCCAAATCCTTGGGCCCTGTATCTATGTGAGAGTCCTGGAAGAAGCTCCTGGCTCCTGGCCTTGGATAAGCACAGCTCCAGCTGTTGCATCCAATTGGGAAGTGAACCAGCAGATGGAAGACCCCCCGCCTCTGCCTCTGCTTCTCTCTCTGTGTAACTCTGACTTCCATATAAATGAATAAATCTTTTTAAAAAAACTAAGTTTAACCAAATGCAAAGTCCATAATTTCTAGTAAAGTAAGATTTAAATGATAAAAGTGGCTTACTACTCATAAATGCATCCTTCATGATATAAGTACCCTTGTGATTTGGTGCTTACTAATGTAAGAGGAATTTTTTCCACTTTGATTAGAAGTATTCAAACTGACTATATTGTCTATTGAGTTGAATTATTATACACTTTGTCATTAATTGAAGACTTGCAAATATGTCAATGCTCTTATTATCCACAACATGTTCCACCACCAGGGATCCACTGAGATACATCCATAGCTTGATGCTTCATTACTCTTTAACAGAGCATTGAGTTCTCCATTCTAGTGATGTTTATGATTGGAACATGTTAATTACAGCTTGTTTATCATCTTAAGATTATTTCTGTTTTAAGCAGAAGCACTTTGCCACCAGCTATCAATTAAAAATAGAGTATTTGGGGGAAAAAGTAATAAGTTTACAGTGGAGGTTTCTTAGGAAGTTTAACACTGTTAGCACAAGTCCAGCAGAGTATGAAAGCAGCCTAGGACTTGTTCTCTTCTGAATGAGATGAATTAATAGAATTATATTGCATAACCCAGAATCTTGAAATTCAGATAGACATCTACAACAATGAATACTGACTTATAGTTTAAGGTATATGTTAAGCACTTTCATTTATTATATATAAATATAATATAGATTATATATAGAGATCATAAAAATGTGCTATATATATATAAATGTGTTATATATATATATATATAAAGCACATTTTTATGACCATCTTGATTCTAGGACATAAAACACTTGATACACATTGCTATATGCAATAAAGACAAAACTGTATATTAAACTTTAATTTTTGGTTTTAAAAATATGTTCTAAAAGTGCAGAAAGCTTCTAAATGATTCAACTAGCTACAATTATGATAATTTACAGCCATGAAAATTAGTTTCCATCTCTGATTAATCTAAAATTAATAACTGTGGCTATAAAGCATTTTGACATAACTATCATTTTAATGCTGATAATATTATCCTAACAGGTGGTTATGGGGGTAAAACAAGAAAGGCTATAAAAAAAGTCTAAATTATGATAGTACACCTGTGAAGCTTTATAATATACTTACATAATCTTGATGATAGCATAACCTGCTATGTCCCTTTCTCTTGAGGAAAATGATCTTTGGCTAGTAGATTTAACTATACTCTCTTGCCAAACTAGTCCCCAGACAATGGACTTTCTAAAATCACTCATATTGTGGCCACTCTGACTCCATCAACTTAAGTCAATATAATATTATCATATCACATATGCCTTAGAGAAAGAAAGGAGTTTGCCACCCAGAAATAGACTTCACTTTGGGATTTCACTGCATCTACTCTTCCTAACAGTAGCTTTCAAGGCTAAATAACCTTTGCATGCTAATGGCCCTAGCTACAGAAGTATAATCGTTTAAGTGAGAAAAATTGCTGTGTCTAAAAAGAAACAGTTGCAAGGCCTAGCCAATATGTTTTATCAGGAGTGGCAGAGTGTGCATGAGACTGAGTCCTGAGGGTGGAGGAAAAATTTAGAAAAGGGAGGGTTGCTCAATGTGAGAACACTCATCAACAACAAAGGTTTTAACCCATTGTCAAAGATCCCAAAGGATGATGGTAATACTAGGATGACATTTGAAAACTTAAACCAAAAACAGTCCATGCTAAGGGAGGTAGAAATAGCTGAATTTCTGTGATAGAGAAAGAAACAATCAAAATCTCACAGGAATTATGCTACAGTTACTAAACTGATACAGCTGAAAAAGTTATAAAATGACTATGTTCTACAAGAGGCCCAAAGACATTCCATTTACAAAAGCAATAAAATTGGTGTTGGTGCAAAGGGCACTGTTATTGCTGAGAATAACAGAGGTGGATCTTTTCTGTGGATCATTCCTCATGGTAGGGAATGTCATATACACTGGGAACTCAGATAACAACTTGAATGTTAAGATTCCAAAATAATAGCGACTATGGTAGAAAACAGTGCTCTAGTCCAAGGTAAGTTTTCAAAGAGTCTATTGGTTCCCCTAGCCCAACATGGTTAACCTCTCTGCTCTCAAATTGTAAAATGGAGGGAAAATACTTGGTAATGGGAAGGACACAACATTGGTTCCGTGACCTACAATGTAAGAGCAGATACAAATGAAACCCTCTAACCATCCTTCCAACTATACCTAAGTCAGAATCTATGTTACATTTCAGAAACAATGGGTATTAGATAATATTAAATTATCAATTTTGAAAGTTGGTATACCGATACTGGATTTATGTTTTAAAGAGTATTATCTGTTTAAGTTCTTTCCTTAAAAATAAATGAGGCAAGAATCATAGATTGTGAACTCCAACATATCCAGATTTAATTCAACAGTTTAGACAGTTAAAATCAGACAGATACTGGAGATTGATATTAGACTATCACAAATTCAATGCATGCCAAGGGTCAGAAATGGTAAATGAGAGGTGTGGAGGAACAATGCCAGATTTCATGAGGAAACATGGGTCCTGCATTAATAATGTTGACCATGAAATTATCCTAAGTCTGTCAGTGACCCAGCAGGGCTGATGCACTGCAATAATGAATTGAAGAGAGCATGCCCTATAATTCAGTCTCCAATCGGGCCACAGTTATCTATGTCATGAGCCAGTAAAAGGTGACTGTCATCCAGAGGAGTGCCTGTGGGGTTTCAGACCCAGTATGCCAGTGGCCTATCACTGGTGACTATATGGGAGGATGAGCCTCATCAGTGTCAAGGAAGGTCCAGAGGAACCCATGAGATTTCCCTGAAATCCATCAATTTAAGAGCCCCTTCAGCACAGCATCAAGTAGAGAGTACTCTGCTTTTGTTGTGGATGGCCAGATTGGGTACCAGCCGGTGGATAATGGATAAAGGGAAGTCAGGGAGAACATCACATGGTGGTACACTCAGTAGTGTGGCAGGAAGCAGCTGCTGTGAACGCTTCTTGGATGCTTGTGCTTGGGGATTTTCCAGGGCAGTTTGATAGTGAGATCCTAATTTCAGGGGCTATTAGACATCAGAGCCAGGAGATTTGGTTTGACCTGAGGGTCAAATATATACTTATATTCAAAATCCAGCATTTAAATATGTTAAAGTTTGAATATCTATTCTGCACAGTTGTCTCATTCAATAATAAGTGGTTTCTGTTTCCTTGTTGCAGGGCAGGCATTGTTCATGGCTATGCCATTTGTGTGTAACATTAGCATTTTGTTTTGAAAAATTGGAAAGGACACTGCAGCTGTACTGATAGCGAATATCTGTGTGATTTCTCAACTGATTGTCCACCAACCGACTTTCAGGCCAGGCAGTAATTCTCAATATATTTGCAACAGTGAGACAAATATTGCAAACCAATTGGGAATTTTAGCCTTCTTTAGAGGAATGCAGCAATAACCAGGAATTAGGAGTGAAGTCAATGTGTATAAAGGAATGGAGACCCAGGTGTCCTGACATGGGCTGTATGAATCAGAGAGGTCAGCATATGAGGGGAAGATAATGGCTACATGTAGAGGAGCTGGAGACTCATGAGGATTGGCATAAGATACAAGCACAGTAGGAGCCACTTGAGGAAAGACGTGGTGTAAACAAAAGGGATGGAGACCCTGAAGCCGGCCCTTGCTGCAGGCACAAGGATAGGCTACTAAGAGCAGGCTTGGATGTCAACGATTTTTAAATGCAAGATTACAAGGATGAACACAAGACCAAGCCACATAAACTGGTAAAATTGCTGATAAGATATGGTTTCAGGAGCAAGATCAGAGATACATAAGGTCTGGCATAGCTGGAAGGCAATAGGGCTTGAGACATCACGAGGCAAATAGTTGGCAGAGTGACGGAGGGTTGGCAAACACAGAAAGAAATAGAGGAGATGTCATATAAATCAGTGCACAGATAAATTTATAGGCTCAAAATATTATGTGAGAAGACAGAGACATAATCATCATGACATCCTTCTTAAGATCTAAGATGAACTATACAGCAATATAGCATAGTGAAAATGGAGGACATCATCAATATAATACCTTTAGTAAGACTGTACAATGGAAACAAATAATAAAGGAAAAGTGTTTTTAAAACATATGAGTAGACGGTTGGCACGGTGGCGTATCAGGTAAAACTGTCGTCTGCAGTGTTGGCATCCAATATGTGTGCCAGTTCAAGTCCCAACTGCTCCACTTCCAATACAGCTCTCTTCTATGGCCTGGAAAAGCAGTAGAAGATGGCCCACATCCTTGGGCCCCTGCACCCACATGTGAGTGCCAGAAGAGTCTCCTAACTCCTGGTTTCAGTTTTGCCCAGCTCTGGTCATTTCAGCCATTTGGGGAGTGAATCTTGCATGGAATGCATCTCTCTCTCTCTGCCTCTGCTTCTCTGTAACGCTTCCTTTCAAATACATTAATATTTTTATAAAATGAGTAGAATTAATAAAGACTAGTATAATCTTAAGAAAAAGTAAAAATGTGCAACACAGATAACCAGTGACAGAAATCCAAACAGCATTGTTCTTGACCAAATTAATAAAGTTTAGCAACACAGTTAAAGAATATCCTGAAACGCAAAGAAATAGGTTTTTTTAAAGAAAAACATAAACCCAGAGCCACCACGTTATGAAATAAATTTATCAAAAATCTTCAATAACATAGGAATCTGCTATGCAAACAAAGTAAGTTGACTCAGTGTTGAAAAATCAAAATAACCAATGAACAAATTCGAAAAGCAAAATTTCTGGCCTAGATTTGTAGAATTTCCCTCATATTCAAGGCAGTAAAACACTCCTCAATTTCCCAGATTCATAAACAGTGGTAATAAATATGGAATACGATTTAATTTATTTTCTGAATGCAGTATTACATTGATGCCACAGTCAGATCAAGACATGAACTAAAAAGGAACTTAAAGAACATATCTTTATAAAAAGAGGTACAAATATTTTAAGCAAAATGTTAATATAGAGCAAAATATGAAATAACAAGAAATCAATAAAAAAGCAAGAGAGAGTCAAAGATTCCAAGGTGTTTAACATTTCTAAATAAATCATGTAAATAATTCATGTGGAAGAGAAACACAAAAAAATCACATGGCAACTGCAATTAAAAGATGAAAAGTTTTGAATAAAATTAAGCATCTAATCACAAAAATAAACTGTGAGTAAAGCAGTAAAAATAGTTATTACTTATTATAACTAAGATGGGCTGCAATGCACCTATAATATAAACCATAATTGTCATAGAACACTGAAAGCTATTTCCCTCGGAACACAGCTGTACAAGCCGCTCTCCTTGTATTTTCTGTCTTCAACAATGTCCCAGATGTGCAGTTAGGAAATTTAAAAAACAGAAATTGTTATGTAGAAGGTTATGCTTTTAAGCAGCAAAACCATCAATACATGTTAATGAAACATTATATACGGAGATAATCCCATAAAATTCAAAACAAATAAAAACTGACCAGAGAATTATGCAGGATTACTGTGTATAAGATCAATATATAAACCCAATGTGTTATGACATGCCAGTAAGAACGAAACAGACAACAATATTAAATTACAGAATACAGAACTACAAGTGAATATCTGTAATAGAAACAAGAGAAAGAGAGGTCAATCTATGTAATGTATTTTTTAGTATCTTAAAATAGTCCTGGAGTCATTTTTTTTTTAAAGTCAAATGACCTTACAAAAGAGCCAAGAATATAAATCATATAAAGACCCAGAATACTGGAAAGATTCAGCATTCTGTTACATATGAGACCATTATTGAAAGTCCAAGGGTCACAAGATTTTAATAGGGTCCTGGAAAAAGGAGGGAGGGACAGTGCTCTGATGTCATGATCATCAGGGAGGTGAGAGCAGCCCCTGCTGTTGGGAGGATCAAGCTGCAAAGATGAGGCAGTTTCAGACTTGAGACCAAGCAGAGTTCCTCTCTGCCCCCACCTGCCACAACCCCACGCTATGGCCGTCATGCTAGGAGCATTTGGATTGGCTGTGTGTTCTCTGATGTTATGCATGCTCATTGTGAGGGCAGACTTTAAAATCAGGTGTTCAAAGGCAACACTGCTGAACCACACAGCATCTTCTTTTCTGGCATCCCAATGTTAGGCTTTCTGGGTTTGTTCCTGAGAGAGGTCTCAGGTGTTTCACCCATTGCTGCTCTGTGAACTTCCCTCACCACACTCAGGAGCCCTCAGGAGGCTGCTGGGATTCATTGGAAGCAGGAAAGTGGTGAGTGTCAGAAACCAGTATTCTATGGTCGCAGGAAGTGAGCTGGGACAGTAGCCAGGACCCTGGTGTCCTGTCCTGTGTCTAAAGGAAAAGGGTTTGTGTGAACCCTGGGGCCTCACAGCTTTCCAAATTGATGGTGGTTACCGAATCCACATGGAGAAATGAACTTCCACATGTGATCTGATATCCTTTGGTTGAGAAACGAGGTCACTAGTTTACAATTCAGTCCTGTCAGCACAGCTCTTCCTAGGTTCTGAGTCAGGTTTTGTTGGATGCTAATAACAGGATAGTACAGACTCAGTAATGTAGACAGAAATGGTATTTGTCCCATGGTTAGGGTCCAAGGTCAGAGGGCAGTATCTGTTGATGGTCATCTTGTTGGCAGAGGTTTGGGTGGCACAGAGACCATATGACTGAATAATGAAATTGCAGGAGGTTCAAATATGAAGTAGTTTCTGTAGCACACACCTGGGAATAAGCAGTCACTCAATAATCACATGAATTGATTTAGCCTAATCACTTCATTGGGGTCCCGCCTGTTCCCAATGATTAATCTCTCCTAATTGGGATTAAAGGCCTTCACACCCTTCTGTGGAGAGTAATATCTTTGTAAAGGCCAATCATTCTTCACTCCCTAACCCCAAGCTAACTGGTGTGAGAACTGAGAATCAAATACACTGTTGAACACACAGTAGTTTCATTATGCATCCAAATTTGGTTTAGTCAAATGATAGCTTGCAGCATTTGAGAATATCTCAGAATATCAGATTCTCCTGGCTGTAAAATGGTTTATAAATTTGAGAGTTCATTTGTGACTGGTAAAAGAAAAAAAATTCTTTTCTCCTCAATGCCTGTACCTTTGATTTTAAGACTCAGATATTTCATGGGTAATATGAGTGGCTATGATCCTGTCTAATACACAAATTTCAGGCCATAGCTAAGCTCATGCAAGTAAGATAGCTTTAGAGGGGATCTCTGGATAACTTCATAATTTTGACTGGAGCCAGAAAATCAAATACATGCTTTTCATTGGTATATGCCTGGGATGTGTTTATGCTAAAATCTTAATCCGTTATGTCTACTAATTCTATATAATGTCAGCAATGAACTGTTGGTAAGTCATAGGTGTTATAGATGTGTTGTTTGATATTAAGCAAACAACACACATTTGGTGTTAGTGACCACGAAAATGACTGCACAGGTCACAGACTTAAACTGATTGTAAGTGTTTGATTTCTGGTGAGAATTAAGACCTTGGAGGAGGGAGCCAATGCAAACTGTTGGGAGGGAAAAGTGAAAAGTGTGGAACTCTCAGAATTAAATGTTCTGGCTGCTGAGGTTTGTCTTAGTTCCTGAGAGTGAATCCCCTTAGTTTGCATCTCCTGAGAGTGATCCCCAAAGTCTGGGAACCTGAGTTTGGTGTCCCTTGATACTGTGGGATAAAGAGGTTGTTTCCTTTTAATTGCACTTAGTACACCAGTTTAGAAATTATGTGCCATGATTTCATGTGAGACATACATACTCTTGCATAGATCCCTAATATACAGTAATAAAACCTGAAAGGAAGAAAATTGTTGACATCTTTGTTTTCTGCTAAATTTGAATAAGAATGTTAACATCCATAGAACTAATATTCAGGAAAATATAGGTGCCTTGGTCAGTTCAGGTATTTTCCCAATCTCTTCTACTTCTGCCCCTGGAGGAAAGTCCTGGTTCTTTGATGTTTTGGTTTGCTTACTTTCTGTTTCTCTAAACCATGAGTTTTGCTAGCTTTGTTTGGTATTTGTGACAATATCTTTCTTGATTTTTGTTCCTCATCTGCTAATTCTTGGCCTTTTTTGTTACATTATGGCAAAATGCTGTCATGTTATAGATTGTATATAGACTGTGCTTCTGTAGGAAATATTGATAGTTAAAATGGGTTGTCTATCTTTTCTTCCATATATACTGACTTTTGGGCCTTTTCAACACTTGAAGTGACCTTATTTATTTATTTTCTCCATCTAGTGTTAGCTGATGTATCTGCACAATGACATATGGATAACTATTAATTACCCCTGGTTGGGTATTTATACCATTGTGTTTATTTGTTCTGATAAACACTGGGCAATCCTTGCAGTTTTGTAAGCATTTTTCTTAAATATTCTGATGCTCTATCTATGAACACTGATATGAAACACTGTACTATCCTCATAGAAAATGATCTGCTCATCTCACTGTGTAACTCTTTTAAATGTTCTGACACAAATCCTGATTAACCTGAAGTGCATATTGCTTTTCCAGGCTTCAATGTAATGGTGTTATAATGGACCATGTTTCTGCATATTTTCTATTTAATCATTTTATATCTTCATTCTATTTTACTTTTGAAATCCGTACATATGTATCTTAAGTTGACAAAAATGTAATGTATCTAGCACATAAAATTGGTTTGGAACACTATTTCTTTGGAAGCTCTGATATCTTATAAAAGAATGTTCTCAACTCTTTACTCCTATCGTTTATATAATTTCTATCATTAATTTTAATGATCAGAAATTGTAACAACACTGTTCATTGTTAAGTTTTTATTAAAATGATAATATTATCTGTTAGGTTATGTTGGAATAAAGAATATAAATATTTTGCTATACCTCCATTTGCTTTCAGTCTTTTCTTTACTTGGATGACTTCCAAGACTATGTTTCACTTTATGTCTGATGAATTATTTTCTAATTTACTTGATAGAAAACAAGAGGCAATGAATGAGAGAAAGAGCTCCTATTCACAAGTTCACTTCACAAATGCTCACATCTTCCAGGGAGGGGTCAGATCTAAACCTGAGAACAGGTAACTCACTTCAGGTTTTCCATGTGGGTGGCACAAACCACATGTCCTGAGACATCATCATGACTTCCCAGGGTCTGCTTTAATTGGAAGCTGGAGTTAGGATCAGAATCAGAAAATGCACCTGGGTCCTCAATTGTGGAATACAGTTTTATCAATCTTAACAGTTATCCTAAGCCTTTTTTTAAACTGAAATACATGGATCCAAGTTTGAACATCATGCCTGTAATTTGACAACAGTATTAAGAATGAATGAAATAGTATAAAGGGATGGGGTCATGAGCAGTGAGGTAAGCCATGACATGGGATGCCCTCATCTCATATTTATCTTCCTCATTCAGGTCCTGGCCATTCCCCACTTCCAATCTAGATTCTTGCTAAAATGTATCTGAGGGGCATTTGATGATGTTTTATGTACTCATGTACCTTCTGCCTACATTGGAGATACAAAAGGTGTTCCTGGCTCCTAGATTAAACTGGAACCAGTCCCAGGTTTTGCAAACATTGACAAGTGAACTAGTGGATGGAAGATCTACCCACTACTGCCCCTCCTCCTTTCAAGAAAATAAATACATATTAAAACCTTACAACTATTCTTCCATTTAGGTTCAAGTTTAGCTTTGCAACAATGGCATTCATAGAATATCAGAAAGTCATGCAAGGGATCAGAAGAAAGTACAATGGGAAAGGCAACCTTGATTTTTAAATTTTAAGATTGTTGAAATAATCCTTAGCAGGACTGGAGATTATTGCCTTATTACTTTCTTATGCTTTGTAAATGATGTAGTTTGGTTAATCACATAGTGCAGATAGTTCATTGATGGAATATAGAGACATTTCTGATTTTTAAAATTTTGCTCAGTCTTTGATTAACACTACTTGTATATTATTACAGGATACAGTGCAACATCCGAGTACTCTCCCAACATAATTTAATCAATCTAGATAATGAGGATTTCCCTTGCTTATTTTGTGTTTAAGGCCTACAAGTCCCTCCATTCCAATTTCTTATACAGTGTATCTTATCATGAACTAAAGTCACAACACCATATTATGGAACATTGCAACTGGTTCGTTTTTTCTAACTCTGTTTCTATATCTGTTATCCTACCACCCAGTATCTTCAGTAATGAATCTTCCCACCCTAATTAAAACCATTTATATTTATATCCACCATTTTTTAGAAACCCATATATCAGAGAACATGTGATATTTATTTCTTCCTATGCCAGTCTTACTTCACTTAAGGATCTCCAGTTCCATCCATTTTGAAGCAAATATTTCAATCCTTTTTAATCACTGAATTAGGATTGGAAAACCTGTAACACATTGATAGATTCCTAGGTTGGTTCCAAATATTTACTACTATGAATAGTGCTGTAGTCAAAACAGAAAGCAGAAATCTCTTGCATGCAGATTGAATTTCCTTCTGATACATACACAATGGTTGGAGAGGTTTATCCCTTCTCATTTTTTGAGGGATGGCCATACTAAGTCTTCATAATGCTCAGGCTAACTTGCATTCCCATCACTGTCTTATATTTTAAAATACTTATTTATTTGAAAGTCATAGTTACAGATAGAAAGAGAGAGAGAGAGAGAGAGAGATCTTCCCTCCACTGGTTCACTCTCCAAATGGCAGCAATGGCTAGAGCTGGCCAAAACAAAGCCAGGAACCAGAAGCTTCCTCCTGGGTCTACCATGTGGGAGCAGAGGCCTAAAGACTTGGGCCACCTTCCACTGATTTCCCAGGCCACAGAAGAGAGCTAGATCAGAAGTGGAGCAACTGGGACTCAAGTCCCCATATGGGATTTTTGGTACTGCAGGTGGCGGCTTTAATTGCTACACAACAGTGCAGGCTCCAATAACTTATTAAAGTTTTCTTTTCTTCATACCCCACTAGCATTTGTTAGTGAGGTGACACCTAGTGTATTTTGATTTGCATTTTTCTATATAATAATTATATTGCATGTTTTCCCATTTTTGTTGACCATGGGTATTTCTTCTTTACAGAAATGCCTGTTCAGATCCTTTCCCAATTCTTAGATATATTTGTGCATAATTTCAGCAGTTTCATACGTATTCTGAATTTCAGTTCTTCATGAAATGCAGAATTGGGAAATACTTTTTCTCAGTCTACTGGGGTATTAAAATAATTTTATTCATATAAGGTAAACAAATTTCATGTATTTCATATACACAGACTTAAGAGCATAATATTTCCCACCCTAACCTCCCTCTTGCCCATGCTCGGACCCTCTGTCCTCCTTCCTCTCTTATTTTTTCTTTTTATATCTATAATTGCATAATTTCAATTTATTTTATAATGTCAAGCTGAACTCTGCACCAAATAAAGAATTGAATGGAACAAGTAGAAAAATCACTGTTTATCAAGTGTATAGACAAGGATTGTAAGCAATAACCAAAACTCAACATTGCATTTTTGTGCTTTGCTTATTTGTGCTTTGTTTATTTGTTGATTTTGTGCTGGTTTATTTGACTGAGAATAATGGCTTCCATATGCATATATTTTGTTGTAAAAGACAAGATCTTATTAATTTATATAGCTGAGCAGTTTTGCATAGTGCATATATACCACATTTTCTTTAACCATTATTCAGTTGATGAATCTCTAGGTTGATGTCAGATCTTAGCTATTGATCTGCAATAAACATCAGGTGCAGACAAGTCTTCCTTATGCAGATTTCATTCCATTTGGGTAAATTTTAGGAGTGGGATGGCTGTGTATACGGTAGAACAATTTTCAGATTACTGAAAAATTACCAGACTGTGTTCCATAATGGTTGTACTCTTTTACAATTTAACCAGCAGTGGATTATAGTTTTTTATCACCCATATATTTGCTAACATTTATTGTTTTATAATTTTTGAAAGATAGCCACTCTAATTGGGGTGAGGTTTCACCCTCATCATCCTTTTGATTTGCATTTCCTGATGGCTAATGATCCTGAGCATTTTTAAACGTTTCCATTGACCATTTGAATGTCATCCTTCAAAAATGTCTGTTTTGTCCTTTGCCCATTGCTTGACAGGATTTTTGTTGTTTTTGTTGTTCTGGATTACTTGAACTCTTTGTAGATTCTGGATATTAAACCTTTAACCATTGCAAGATTTGCAAATGTTTTCTCCTGTTCTCTTGGATGCCTCTACAATAGGTTGAGCAATTCCTTTGCAGTGCATAAGCATCTTAGCTTAATGCTATCCTATTTGTTTATTTTTGCTTTGATTGCCTATCATTCTGGGGTATTTAACAAGAATTCCATGTGTATGCCAATGTCTTGCTGAGTTTCCCAATATTTTCATCTAGTAATTTGATGTTATCAGGTTATTGTTTTATATCATTGATCCATCTATAGTTCATTTCTGTATAAATTGTAAGGTGGTGGTCTTGTTTCATATTTCTACATGCAGAATTCAAGTTTTCCAGTAACATTTGTCGAAGACTACCTTTTTTTCAGGCATTGATTTTGGCTCCTTTGTCAAAGATCGGTTGGTTGTACATGAGTGTATTAACTTCTGGAATTTCTACTCCAGTCCATTGGTCTACATGTCTGTTTTTGTGCCAGTATTAGGCTTTTTTCATAATAATTGACCTGTAGTTGTCATGAAATCTGATATTGCGATGCCCCTGGCTTTGTTTTATTCTTTAAGTTTGCTCTAGCTATTCAGGATCTCTTGGGCTTCCATATGAATTTTAGCATCATTTTTTCTATCATTTTTTCAGAAGAATGCCATTACGATTTTGCTTGGGATCATATAGAACATGTCAATTGCTTTCACTAGTATGGACATTTTGATTCTATTAATTCTTCTAATCCATGAACATGACAGATATTTCATTTTTATGTTCTCCTATTTATTTTAAAAATGTTTTGTAATTATCATTGTAGAGATATTTGACCTCTTTATTTAAATTTAGTCCAATTTGTTTGGCTATTGTGAATTGAACTGATCATGCATGTCCTTTCTCAGCCATAGCATTGTCTTTTTATACAAATGCTATTGAATTTTGTGTATTGATTTTATCTTGCAAATTTACCAAACTCTCTTGAGTTCCAATAGTCTCCTGGTGGAGTCTTTTGGCTTCCCGATATATAAAATCATATCTTCTATCAACAGTAATAATTTGACTTCAAGCTTTCCAGTTTGTATCCCTTTGCTTGGATTTTGCTTGCTGGTGGCTCTCAGTAAGCCTTCTAGAACTATATTGAATAGCAGTTATGGGGGTGAGCATCCTTGTAGATCTTAGTGGAAATGCTTCCAATTTGCCCACACAATTTGATGGTGGCTTTGTGTTTGTCCTAAACTACCTTGAATGTGTTCATGAATATTCCTTCTATTCCCAGTTTAAGGTTTATATCAAGGACATATTTTATCTAGTGCATTCCCACTTGGTCTGGGTGAATTATATTTCTAATGTGTTGTTATGTTTGATTAGCGAGTATTTTGAGGATTTTTTGCATCTGTATTTATCAAATACATTGGTCTTAGTTTGCTTTGTACATATACCTGGTTTTAGAATTAAAGTGCTGCTGGATTTATAGGAGTTAAGAGGGGTTTTATCTTCACTCTGATGGTTGTCTTCTTTGTTGTGAATTATCTTCTTAGTTTGATATAAGCTTTCTCTATTAGTTTTTTATTGCCTGTTCTTAGGGTATCTTATCAAGAAGCCATTGCTTATGTCAACGTCTATAGTTTCTCTATATTTTGTAAGTTTCAGTTCTTACATTTGCATCCATGACTCACTTTCAGTTGACTTTGTATAGGAAAAGAGGGGTGGTCATCTGGTTTTCGTCATGTCCATATGGATATCCTGTTGCCTCTGGACAATTTACTGAATAGACTATACCTTTCCCAGTGTATTTTGGTTAGCTTTGTAAAAGATCCATTGTCTGTATGTATCTGTATTTCTTTTGGAGCCTCTATCCTCTTACACTGGTCTATTCATCAGTTTTTATGCCAGGGTTTACCATACATCTATGGTATGTATTGAACTCATTTGTTGTGACCCCAGATGTGTTCTGTTTCTCAAGAGTTACTTTTCTATGTGGAACATTTTTTAATATATGTGAAGATATGAAGTTTAGGTTTATTTTTCTAGATACATGATGAATTCCATTGATTTTGATGGAAAGCATATTGTATCTTTAAATTAACTTGGATAATATGGAAGTACTAGAAAGTATTTCAATCTGTGAATATGAGTGGTCTCTTTGATCTCAGATTCTTATCATGGCTTTAGGATTGTTGCTGTAGAGGCATTTTACATCACAAGTCAAATTTATCCAGGGTATTTTATTTCTTATTGTGAATTTAATTTCTTCTTTAATTTATTTTCTCAGTGGGTTTACAATAGTATAGGTATATAAAACTTATTCTGATTTTTTGTGCTTACTTTGTATCCTACAAATCTACCAGTCATTTACCAGTTCAGGTGGCCTGCTGATGAACTCATTGAAATTCCATATAAATAGAATAAAATCATCTGGAAAAATAAATAATTTCAATTTCTTCTTTTCTATATCTGTGTCTTTTATTTCCTTCCCTTTTCTTTTTGTTTTGCCTAGACCTTACATTGCAGTATTGAATATAAAAGTAAAAAATGTGCATCATTTTATGGTTCCAATTATAGGGTAAATGCTTTCATTTTGTTGGCATTCAATAGAATCTGGCTCAGGTTCCTCAAGTGCAAGGGTTTTGTAATTGAAGTGTATGCAAACTATAAGTGTTCTGCTCAATTTACTTCTCATAAGTGAATGTATAATTTTATACAAAATGTTTTCTGCATCTAGTTTATTATACTGATGTTTGTTTTTGATTGATGTGAATTATTGTAATTATGAATTACATTCACATTTTCCCTGTTCATAAATTACATCTGACTTGATTATGATATTTAACCTTCTTTTTTTTTTGTATTCCAAACTGGATTCAATTACTATCAAATTTTGCACCTATATTCTAATATAAATTCTATTAGGATGACAGTGTTGCATTATATTCAGCAGGGACTCTGCTTTGTAAATTTTTATTTGAAAGAAGAGAATCAGAGATAAACTGAGATTTTGCATCTATCAGATCACTTTAGGAAAAAACTGGCCTCATATAATGAGTTTGGAAAAGTTACCTCCCTAACAATTTGTATAATACTTTTCAAAAAATTGGTGTTATTTTTTAATTTTGTAGATTTTAGCAATGAAGACGTTTGTTGCTGATCTTTTGGTTGAACACATTATTCCTCATTTAATGTTCTTTCTCAGGATTGCTCTATTCAGAGATGTTATTATTATTATAGAAAACTTTTTATAATTCCCTTAATTAAACTTAAGTTTATTTATTTATTTTTTAACTTTTATTTCATAAATATAAAGGTCCAAAGTACAACTTTTGGATTATAGCGGCTTTCCCCCCCATAACCTCCCTCCCACCCGCAACCATCCAATCTCCCACTCCCTCTCCCATCCCATTCACATCAAGATTCATAGTGAGAAAGGGGAGGGTTGTGGGTGGGAGGGACGTTATGGGGGGAAGCCATTGTAATCCATAAGCTGTACTTTGGAGATTTATATTCATTAAATAAAAGTTAAAAAAGTAACAAAAAAGAGTCATTTTCAATGATTTTATATCCAGAAGATCAATTTAGTATATGCAAAGGAAAGGTTTCAACAGTTTGCACATACACAGCAACACAAAGAATAGAGTACTGTTTTAGTAGTAGTTTTACCATTAATTCACATAGTACAACACATTAAGGACAGAGATCCTACATGTGGAGTAAGTGCACAGTGACTCCTGTTGTTGACTTAACAATTGACAATCTAATTTATGACGTCAGCAATCACCCGAGGCTCTTGTCATGAGCTGTCAAGGCTATGGAAGCCTCTTGAGTTCACCAGCTCTGATCTTATTTAGACAAGGCCATAGTGAAAGTGGAAGTTCTCTCCTCCCTTCAGAGAAAGGTACCTCCTGCTTTGATGGCCCGTTCTTTTCACTGGGATCTCACTGACAGAGATCTTTCATTTATGTCTTTTTTTTTTTTTTTTGCCAGAGTGTCTTGGCTTTCCATGCCTAAAATACTCTCATGGGCTCTTCAGCCAGGTCTGAATGCCTTAAGGGCTGATTCTGAGGCCAGAGTGCTGTTTAGGACATCTGCCTTTCTATGAGTCTGCTGTGTATCCCGCTTCCCATGTTGGATCGTTCTCTCCCTTTGTAATTCTATCTGTTAGTAATAGCAGACACTACTCTTGTTTATGTGATCCCTTTGACTCGTAGGCTTATCAGTATGATGAATTGTAAACTGAAGTTGATCACTTGGACTAGTGAGATGGCATTGGTACATATCACCATGATGGGATTGAATTGGAATCCCATGGCATGTTTCTAACTCCACCATTTGGGGCAAGTCTGATTGAGCATGTCCCAAATTGTACATCTAATCCCTCTCTTATAACCACTATTACATTGAACAGAGATCACTTTTCAGTTGAATTTAAATACCTAAGAATAATTGTGTGTTAATTAAAGAGTTCAACCAATAGTATTAAGTAGATCAAAAAAGTACTTAAAGTGATAAAGTTTTAACTTGTAGATCAACAGTAAGGACAAGAGCTGATCAAGTCACTGTGTCTTATAGTATCCATTTCACTTCACCATGTTTCCTTTTTGGTGCTCGGTTAGTTGTCCCCAATCAGGGAGAACCTATGATATTTGTCCCTTTGGGACTTGCTTAATTCACTGAGCATGATGTTTTCCAGATTCCTCCATTTTGTTGCAAATGACAAGATTTCGTTGTTTTTTACTGCTGGATAGTATTCTATGGAGTACATGCCCCATAATTTCTTTATCCAGTCTACTGTTGATGGACATTTGGGTTGATTCCAGATTCTAGCTATTGTGAATTGAGCTGAAATAAGAATTCATCTATTTTTAACACATGCCTTTCAACTATGAGTTTGAAAACCTAAAATTTAACCACTAGAGTTCCACTTCGTTAGTGTGTGGTTGAGGATGGATTTTTTTCCATCATGCATTTTGTCTTGAGAGTGAAGCAATTACTCAGGAAACATACAAATCATTCTTCTTGGATCTTTTTATATCTCAAAGAAACATTTTATTTAATGAATACAAATCTCATCAGTACAACTTTAGGAATATAGTGATTCTTCTCACTATGCTGCCCTCCCTCCTCCACTCTCACCCCTCTCCTCCTCCCTTGCTCATTCCAAGTTCCATTATCCTTTAAGATACATTTTTGTTTAGCTTTATACATAGAAGACCAAATTTTACAAAGTAGATTTCAACAATTTTGCACATACGAACAAACACACACAGAAAAACACACACACAAACCAACAACTAGTTTTACAGTTAATTCTCATAATACAATTCATTGCGGACAGAAGTCCTTTATAGAGAGTATGTGCACAGTGACTCCTGTTGTTAATTTAACAAATAACACTCTTATGTATGATATCAGTGATCACCCAAAACTCTTGTCGTGAGCTGCCTAGGTTATAGAAGCTACAAAGGCTATAGTAGCCTCTGTATCCAAAATCTGTATCAGTATCTAGACAAGTCCACAAGGAAAGTTGAAGTACTCTCCACCTGTCAGACAAAAGTACATCCTTCTTTTATGGCCACTTCTTTCCACTGGGGTCTCTCTCACAGAGATCCTTTAGGTAGAAAATTTTTTACCACGTTGTCTTGGCTTTTGATGCTTGAATTGCTCTCATGTGACTTTAACCTGACCAGAATGGCTTATGGGCTGATTCTGAGCACAGAGTGTTGTTTAATGTGATTCTCATTCTATGTGTCTGCTCTGTGTACTGCTTCCCATGTTGGAATATTCTCTCCTTTTTAATTCTGTTTATTTTTACCAGACATTTTATATTATTTATATGATCCACTTAACATGTAATCCTATCTATATTATCAATTTAACACTTAATATGTTCACTTTAACAATTAAGATGACATTTTTTACTATCCAGTTTGATGGGATTTGAGGTCCCATACCACGATTTTAAACTGTACCTTTAGAAGTAATCTGTAGGAAAGTATGCAGGAAAATAGAGCTTCACAGTTACAAAATTCCTCCTTCCTGTGTTATTCCAAACATTATGCTTAATGAGATTTATTTTCAATTGACTTTATAAACCTTCACTGTGATACGGCCTTGACTAAACAAGTTCAGAGTTGGTGAACTCAATGGGCACCCATAGCCTAGACAGCTCA